>NW_022436957.1:1861988-1874583 GCF_009761245.1 Sapajus apella
GGGAAGGGGAAGGGGAAGGGGAAGGGGAAGGGGAAGGGGAAGGGGAAGGAAAGGAAAGGAGTGGGGAGGGGAAAGGGAAGGCATGAGAATAATGGTGATATCTTCCTTGATTGGGCTTTTCCTGGAGGAGCCCACTGGGTGAGTAAAGATGGGAAGCCAGTGTTCTGGGTACTCAAAGCCAGCTGTAAGGGGTCTGTTCACCAACCTTAAGATTAGTTTATAGACGGGAATGTGATAAGCAGAATTATAAAGGCATCCATCCAAGATTCTTATTCCCCTGGTTATTAAATCAAACGTGAATCTAGGTACTGTTGTGAATTGTCTTTGCAGATATAATTAAGGTTACTCGGCAGCTGATGTTAAGATAAGCTGGTTATCCTAGAATATCCAATCGGGTCCAACGTAACTGCATGACATTGAAAAGCAAGAAAGTGATGGAATAATCAGTCCCAATAAGCCATGCAACATGAGGAATGAGAGAAGAGGTAGAAAAGGAAGTCAGAGAGATTCAGAGCATTAGAAGCTGCCACTGCTGGCTCTGAAGAGGGAGGAAGGAGGCCAGGAGTCAAGGATTGCTGCAGTCCTCAAGAAGCCAAAATTTACCCTCAGCCAATAGCCTGTGAGGAAACAGCAACCTCAACCCCATGGAACTGGATGTAGTCAACAACCCAAATGTTCCTGGAAGTGGATGCATCGCTGGAGTCTGGAGGAAGAACACAGCCCTGCTGCCAACATACTGAATTCAGTTTTGGGAGGTGATGAAGAGAAACCATCCAAGCTACTTAGACTTCAGAGCTTCAGAATGGTGAGATAATAAATGTGTCTGTTTTAAGCCACTATAGGTGGGATAATGTGTTACAGGAATAAGAAATGCATACAAGGACATGCAGGCAGTGTGAGTCCCCTGGATAAACTTGAGGTTCCAAAGGACGGGATTTGGAGAAATAAGGATTTGTAGAAAATGCTCAAAAATATGCTTACATGAAGTCTGAGGTGCTCAGTACCCATAGGGTGGTAAACTTGCCTTCCACATTAAAGAGATAACTTGAATACAGAGTGACCATTTCTTCCTATGTCACTGTGCCCTTCTAGTAAAATATCCACATTAACTGAGGATGAATAACAGGCATGCTGCAGCTTGCCATAATCATTTAAGGATAGAACTGCCTTGTTACTCTATGCCTAACTAGGAATCCCCAGACAACATCTTTAAGAACTGAAATAGGTCAGGGAGGTTTGGGAGGAGAATGTAACTGTGGGTGCCATCTTGAAGCACAAAGTTTATAAATGCATGATTCTATATCTCTGTACATGATGGAAATAACCCAGAAGTTCAATAAACAGATCCATCTGTTTTGAGGACGCCCCTTTTGCCTCAACAACCCTAGATCTAGAATGAACAAGGGTAGCTCAGATCACCTGGCATGGACATGAAATGTCTGTTGTGTTATAATGCAAAAAGTTGCTGCCAGTCCAACCAGGAGTGGGAGGCTTCCCTAACTTCTTGCAGAACTCACAGACAGTAGTATTCTAAAACGCTCGAAACAGTGACATACCCTCTGCTGTGAGCAGTGAGCTACTTTATGCTCTAAGAAACTTGCATATCTTCCTAGCCACCCCCAATGCTAAGCAGTGCCCTACCGCTGACATTCAGAATCAGTTCACTTCAAAACACAAACGAATAGGGCATAAAAGTCCACATCAATTAGAAGACACCCAAATTAAGGCCAGGCTTGGTGGCTCACGCCTGTAATCTGAGCACTTTGGGAGGTCAAGGAGGGAGGATTGTTCAAGCTCAGGGGTTCGAGACCAGCATGGAAAATAGAGCAAGACTGTCTCTAAAAAAATAAAAATAAAAAGTAGTCTGGCATGGTGGCACATGCCTGTATTCCCAGCACTCTGCGAGGCCAAGACAGGAAGACTGCTTGAGCCTAGGAGGCCGAGGCTACAGTTTGCTATGATGGTGTCACTGCACTTCAGCCTGGGCAAAAGAACAAGAAGACTACGTCTCAAGAAAGACAAAAGGAGAAGAAATTGAAATTAATGAACTATTCTAACCTTGGAAACATCTCTGATCTGAAAGAAGTAATCATCCAGAACAAAAATACTATTTGAGCTCTAATTTGTCATTATTTTTGATAAGATAATAGCAAACAGGATGGAAAGAACAATCCATTTGGAGCCAGAGGACAGAATTTAGATCCCTAGTTTTATCAAATAATGGCTAAGAAATCCTGGCAAGTTATGAAACTATGTTTTGTCATATAAACTACGAGGTTAATAATAATACCTTCATCACAAAACTGTTGTGGAGGATAAAATGAGAAAAAAAAAGTAGAACACATACCCTATGTTACAAAGCCTTTGAAAATAGTGTCTACTAAAAGGAAATAATAAAAACACCAATAAGAATTAAGAAAAGTGTAAATGCATTTATCTTGTTGTAGTGTAACCACTGGGGATTTCTTTTCACCATTCAATATGCGAGAGTCACAATGAGCCATGATAAATACCAGGAAAAGAGAAAAATGGGAGCTAATAAAAAATGTGGAGGTTCTGCAGGAAGCCAAGTATAGCAGTAAAGGCTTTATAGGAAGAAAAGATGGATGGCACAGGTCAGTAAGTACCCATACGAGAAACCACACTCAGGAAGCACTGATAGTGAACTTACTGAAAACAACACTAAAACAGATGTATGGCATGATTCAAACTCCTAGAACAAAATAAAATGGCATATGCTTCTGAAAAGAAAAGTGACATATGATTCATCCTGTGAAAGGTCCCGGCAGAAGAAAGTAGGCTGACTGAATGCCTTGTTGGTCAGCCTGGCAGGATCACATTTGTAAGCGAACTTGGCACAATAAAAATGTATTTCACATTAAAATCCAACAGGATACACATAAATACATGATTTCAAGGCATGGCGCTTGCCTGGAATCAGGAAACAAGGATTCCCAGAAAATTCAGGAGGTGCCCTGTTGTTTTTAACATAGAAGATTCTAAGGATAATGGCCTCCAGCTCAGAAAACCAAATATTGCATGTCTTCTCTTACAAACGGAAGCTAAATGATGAAAATACATGTACACATAGAGGGGAACAACACACTCTGGGGCCTACTTGAAGGTGAAGGGTTGGGGGAAGGAGAGGATCAAAAAAATAACTAATGAGTACTTGGCTCAATACCTGGGTGATGAAATAATCTGTACAAAACCCCAGGATTCTAGGAAGCCACTTGCATGATATCCACCTCTCTGCTCCAAGCTGAGGTTGCACAGCACACAGGCAGAATATTCCTCATGAATTCCATAGAACCAAGGGCTTATTTCTTCCAATGATCATTTTAAAAATTTATCACAGCCACATGGAAAAAGAGGCTTCAAGCTATACTTTGTGCTCATCAATATTACTCTAGACCTGGGTTGCTCAACTTCATCAATATTGACACATGTAGATGGAGGATTCTTTGTCATGGGAGGCCGTCCTATGGCCCTGGCCTCTAGATGCAAGTGGTACCCACCCCTATAATCTAGCTGTGGCAACCAAAAATTTTTCCAGACATTGACAAATGTCACCTGAAGTTTTAGGCATGCGCCTTTGCAAAAATGTCCATATTTGAGAATGGAAACAATTAGACATCTATGTATCTATTATACTTCTTTTAACTGATTTTTCCAAAATTTACTTATCCTTTATTGTCCATATTGCATAATATCATTACATAATTCAAATATTTTGTACAGTCTTTGCACAAATCCT
Source organism: Sapajus apella (assembly GCF_009761245.1). Lineage (NCBI taxonomy): Eukaryota > Metazoa > Chordata > Mammalia > Primates > Cebidae > Sapajus > Sapajus apella. The sequence goes on from NW_022436957.1 coordinate 1,865,746, forward strand.
AAAGGAAATATAAGAGAATATGGTACCACTGTATGTAGATAATCAAATTAGTATGTAGAGCTCCTATAGCTCATTTAAAAATCAAGTATAACACATAGGAAACGGGGGCTAAGACACACACACACACACACACACACACACACACACACACACACACGCACAGCTATCATTAAAGAAACAGTATAACTCGTGAGGCTGAGGGAATTGTTTGAACCAGGGAGGCGGAGGTTGCAGTGACCATTACACTCCAGCCTGGATGACAGGGCGAGACTCTGTCTCAAAAAAAAGAAGTGAAAGTAGTCATAACCTGAATCTTAGGAGTGTTTCTCTGAGGTGAAACTCAGAAAGGCCGTCCATAAATGTAGTGGATACTGGCATTTTTAAAAAACGTTTATTTTAGGTTATTTTAGGTTCAGGGGTGTATGTGCAGGTTTGTTATACAGGTAAACTAGTGTTGTGGGGGTTTGCTGTACAGGTTATTTCATGATCCAGGTACTAAGCCTAGTACTCAATAGTTATTTTTCCTGATCATCACCCTCTCCCACCCTCCACCCTCTGGCAGGCCCCAGTGTCTGTTGTTCCCTATTATGTGTCCATGTGTTCTCATCTTCAGCTCCCACTTATAAGTGAGAACACGCAGTGTTTGATTCTTTGTTCCTGAGTTAGTTGATTAAGGATAATGGCCTCCAGCTCATCCATGTTCCTGCAAAGGATGTGATCTTGTTCTTTTTTATGGCTGCATAGTATTCCATTGTGTATATGTACCAAAATTTCTTTATCCAGTCTACCATTGAGGGACATTTAAGTTGACTCTTTGCTATTGTGAATAGTGCTGCAAACAACATATGCATGCATATGTCTTTATGATAGAACAACTTATAATCCTTTGAGTATATACCCAGTAATGGGATTGCTAGGTCGAATGGTAGTTCTGCTTTTAGTTTTCTAAGGAATGGCCAACTGCTTTCCATAATGGCTGAATCAACAATTTACACTCCCACCAACAGTGTATCAGGATTCCCTTGTCTCCGCAACTTTGCCAGTGTTGATACAGGTATTTTGTTTAGGATTAAAGATTCACAAGGATAAAGGAATTTGTCCAGAGTGTTCAAGGTCTGAGGTATAAAATACATGCAAGTTCGTGAAATTTTCAGGAAAAAAATAAATTCTGAAATTCTTCAGAGAAACAAAAGTAGTTTCAAGTGAGTTAGACCCTGAGGATAAGCTGATATTGGTGACAGAGGATCTGTGCTTTATGCAAGGAAATAAGATATATTATGTGGATGTAAAGACATTTCTGACAGAGCTGTCATTTTCCTGACATGGATGGAATTTCTGTGAGATGTATATTATGTACACATGTGTGTATGTGTATGTTTGTGAGTACAAAATTTCAAATATCCAAGTAATACATATTTAGAAAAAAATATTCTGAAAGAAGGCATAGATGCCCCTTTTAAATATACGTCTCATCCTTAAAATGCAGACACTTGCAGAATGGCATGAGTACAAAAATGGAAATATGTATATTTAAGTAGGAAATGATATAAATACATACAGAACCTAAATATATGTTAGGCAGATAGAGACTGAAAAGAATTTAAAGGGTCGTTGCCAACTTTCCAAAAAATGTTCAAGAGTAGGTGGGAATGAATTGAACCAAAGAATAAAAAGACATATGCATAGTAACAGAAAAGAAGAAAAACTAGAAAACTTTTAAAGGAAAGACGTATACAAACTGTGTGTTTTATAGTTTGTTCTTTCCTGTGGAAATGTATGTTGCAAAATTTATACTGAAAAATAGATTTAAAATGACTCAAACAATAGAAAAGCCACGGGGTATAATAGAAAATAAAAATGGTGTTAACAATTTACATTGAAGTGTAACCAAAAGAAATTTTAAAGGAATATATTATTATAAATATCCTTGACCTTCTGCTATCTAATGGAAATTATACTATACTAAGATTATAAATAACATACACCGGTGAACTTTATGTTAAGTATTATGCTTATCAGGAACTACTCATGACAAATATGTTCTTTGAGATGCCATTTTTCTATTATAAAGGACAAAAACCAGTTTGCATGCAGTTGCACAGTGCTAAAAGTTACTTCTCTTCCTGTAAGGCTGTGAGACAGTCATTCAAAGAGTTCTCTTTATCCATTCTATTTCTCCAGCCTCCAATTTTCTTCCCTTGTTCTTGAAGGCCTTAGTCTTGCCCTATGGAGGGTCCAGCTTCCATATATCACTTGGCCCCAAAGCCAACAACATGTACTTTAGGTTTCTATTGAAACAGAACCTCACTTCTGGTTTCAATGCCTGCTCTAGTTAGCTAATGCTGTGTAACAAACATGCCCATAATCTGTGACTTCAAACAACCTTTTATGAGGATCTCTCATGAGTCTGTGAGTTGACTGGCCTTAGCCTAGGAGTTCTCTTTTGAGATCTCCTGAGTTAGCTAAGGGATAGGAAGGGATAGGAGTGCTCAATCAGATGGGATGTCCACAATGGTTCACGCACATGGTGGTACTGCTGGTCATCAACTGGGAGTGAAGCTAAAGCTACTGATTGGAGCACCATGCACAGCCTCTCCATGGGGCTTGAACACTTTGCAACATGAGATGCAGGTTCCAAGAGAGAATGTCCCAAGAGTCAGTACTCCAAGTGCCCTAAATGGAAGCTTAACAGCTTCTTATGATCCAGCCCTGGAAGTCCCAGTGCATTACTCCCAGAACATTTTATTCAAGAAGATAGTCACTGAGGCCAGCACAAGATGCAAAGAGAGAGGGCTCAACTCAGTTTGCAAGAGTATCTGCATCCATTTCTATCACACCTTTTACATTAAACCTGACTGATCACACGTGATGATTCCAGTAGATATGGAAAAGCACACTGCACTAAATGTTAGCAGCCTACATAGAGAGGAAGTTGCCTCTTGACTCAGGAAAACAGACTGCTGTGATCAGTCAGTGATGCCTTCCAGGGACAAAGATGACTCTCCTATCCATTGAAGACTGATTTATTCCCAACTGTTTCCTTCACACACAGGGAACCTGAAAGGCTCAGTACAAAGAAATGTCTGGCCCTCAAACTGCCCTAAATCATACATCAGACCTGAGGTGGGCAGATCAGGAGGTCAAGAGACTGACACCATCTTGGCCAACATGGTGAAACCCTGTCTCTACTAAAAATATAAAAATTAGCTGGGCATGGTGGCACACGCCTGTGATCCCAGCTACTCGGGAGGCTGGAGCGGGAAGAATCGCTCGAACCCAGGAGGTGGAGGTTGCAGTGAGTCGAGATTGTGCCACTGCACTCCAGCCTGGTGACAGAGCAAGACTCCGTCTCAAAAAAAAAAAAAAAAAAAAAAAAATCATACATCAGACATCAAATCACAAACACAGTGTTGATTCAGAATCAAGTTATCATGCGTGTTCCAACATTACATTAGGCCTCAGCGTCAATCATGTTACTGTTGAAATATTATAGATTAATTTCTACAGAAGTAATAAGAATATAGATGGAAACTCGCATTATTTAAAAATTTTAAAAATGATAAATGACAATCACGTGAGCCCTCAGTTACACTTGCTGGTACAACTGTTCATACATTAATTGAACTCAGTTGATGGTGTGCTTTATGTGCTGTTTTACGCCCTTGATTAGGCTTAACAGATGGGTGCATGAGGAAAAAGGGAGACATAGTGCATGCTGTCATGAAACTTAGAACCAACAGCCTACGACAGATATACACCAACCAGTAAATGCTGAGTACAAGTACAAAGTGCCTGGAGTGACTGCAGTAGACCAGAAAACCTAGAATACAGCAAATGAAGGGAAGACGTCATGACAAGAGGAAAATGGCTTAGCAAATCAGATTGTTTTGGGACTTGAAGGCCACCTGTAGGAATAACCTATTATAACAGGGTGATCAGTTGATCTCTCTGAAAGAAAATAATGAATGCCTGGAAATCAATTAGGACATAGTTACCCAGGAATAAGTGAGAGACGATGGTTATCATGGCAGGAAAAATGCATTTTCTAGTACTGTGTTTTCCAAAATGCTAGCCAATAACCACATGTGGCTATTGAGCATATAAAATGTGGCTTGTTCAAACCGAGATGTGCTGTAAGTGTTAAATGTACTCCGAATATCAAATATGTAGTAAAAAATGTATGCAAACTATATTTTGTCTCTATTATCTGCTGACTTAATAATACTTTATAAATATTGGGATATATTAAACGTATTTTTAAAACTAGTATCAATGGTTTCTTTGTGCACTCTTGAATGCAGCTACTAGAAAACTTAAAATTACACATGTAGTTCACATTACCTTTCTATGGGATGTGGCTGCTCTGGAGGAAATTTGTGGTTCTTAGGTATTTTAATTTGTTATAGCTTTCTGTGGTTTCCTTACATGGATAACCAAATTCAACAGGTTAATATGTATCATATAATAGTGGGCAGTTTCCAGAAACTTTCTGTTCAAGGAGATGACAGTGTATAAACATAAGGACTCTAAATGTTACTTAAAGACCATGTCAATGGGAACCCCAAGCCTTGATGTGGCGGTCACTGAAGATGTTCAACAGAGCAGAAGTTTTAGTGGTCAATCACTGTGACCTTGAAACTCCTTGTCAGAGCATGAACTATAAAAGTGGCTGGAATATATTCCCAGCTGCCTTCCTTCTGGCAAAACCCTTCAGTCATTCTCAGGAGGTAGGACAGAGAAGAAACATCCCCACCACAACATCATTATAAGAAGGCTCATGTTGGTTGTGGTTCTCGTATTGCTTTTCTCTTGGATTGCTGTGGCTATGAATCAGAATAAACTTGTTCTGAGAACAATAATCATCTTCAAAAACTAGCATGGAAAATCATGTCTGTTTCTTTCTTGACAATGAAACTTACAGTAATTCCCATGGTTTTGAATGAATTTATTCTTTTACAGAAGGCATTCTCTTACTTCACGGGAGTGCTACCTGCCTCAAATTCTCAGGCACAGAAATGTCTTATTTACTTATGGTTCCATAAAATAAGAACTTTCTTCCAGTCCAGGAAAACATCAAGATCTAGTCTTTTGCCTTTTCTTTTTCTACTGCAGAAATGCAAAGTGGCCCTTTGACCCATTTCTCTGACATTTGACCAGTTTGACAATTAATCAGATGAACTAAAAAGAATAAAAATATAAGGCAACCTGTCATAACTGTGGGCAGAAGAAAAATGAACCGAGAGGAAGTACGCCTCTTCCCTGCTCTCTCTGCTGAGAGGATGGGGGCCTGGGGAGCAGTACATGATTCAGGGTGCTTGTGGACATCTCCATTCCTTCCCAACATCCCCGGTCTTACCTGTGTTGGCTACTACAACAAAAGACTGTAAACCCAGTGGCTTGTAAAAAACAAAAATTGCTCACATTTCTGGAGACTGAAAGTCCAAGATTAAGGCCGGACAGATTCAGCAGCTGGTGAGGACTTACTTCCTGGTTCATAGACAGTGCCTTCCCTCTGTGGCCTCACATGGAAAAAGGAACGAGGGAGCTCTCTGGGGTCCCTTTTATAATGGTGGGAATTCCATTCATGAGGCTATACCCTCATGACCTCATTACCTTCCAAAGCCCCATTTCCAAATACCTACACAGTTGAGGATTACATTTCAACATATGAATTCTGGGGAGACATATACATTCAGTCTATACACTGCTAGCAAATCCATCCTCCCAACTACCACGAATGCTCCAGGATAAGGACTCTGGAAATATTGCCAGAGCAGGTAGTATGAAGCCTTGGAGATATCCTCTGCATTCAGCAGTATTTCATTTCCCTCCAGAGTGGGAAAAAAGTTGGTTTTAAATGCTTTTGCAAAGATAAACTCTTTTCCAAAAATAGAGGCAGTGGAGATTCAAGATAAAATGCAGAATGGTCATTTTTAAGAAACATTAGGAAGAGCAACTCCACCTCTATTCATTGGAGTGAATTTAAGAAAGGATAGGTGGAGAGGAGTTGAGATGTGATCAGTGAGGACTCCTAGAAGACGACGAGATGGTTGCTGGAGAAACAGACATGCAACCACATCAGCAGAGAAAGTGAAGGTCAGACATGTATTTCCAAATGGAATAACACGTATTTCCAAATGGAACAAAAGAACGTGGCTGTGATGTTAGGTGTGCTCAGTAGATATAAACTATAAAAGATGTAGACTTTGGGAACAACATTCTTGAGTAGGTGTGAGAAGGATGGGGTTTCTTAGGTAAGACCCTCTATGTCTGCTTCTCTTTTCCTCTATCTATTGCCTGTTTTTATATGGGGCTGTGAATAGGTATCTGTGAGTGGGTGTGCATTTATAACATACATACCAGATGACAAATTAGACGTTAGTGTGTTATTCCAATTCCAATTTTTCTAAAAATAAGTGGTACTAATATATATCAAAGTTCTCTGCTAAATTTGTCCACCAATATAGGTTAAATTATTAAATTGATCTATTTTAAGGAATTGGCTCACGCAATGTGGGAGGTGGCAAGTCTGGAATCTGTAAGACAGACTGGCTGGCTGGCTGGCAACTCAGAAGGGAGGAAATGCAGACTAGAGGCCGAATGCCTTCTTCTGTTTTGGGGCCCTCAGGTTTTACATATCCCTAAAGTAAAACTGTATGTGTCCCACACCTTATATTTTAATTTGCAATCTTCCAATATTAAACTGAAAATCTGAGGAGCATCAATGTACATTTCTCTGCTTATACGTAAACAAAGAAACAGACGGCAACCTCAGTATATTCATATATGTAACACAAGGTCCCTGGTTAGGGTATTTAGAGAGATCTCTGCAGTATCTCGTTCACTATTCAAAATCTTTGAAAGCCCAGTTATTGGGAAACTCCATCAAAAATTCCTATAAGTTGGGCACAGGTTCATATCTGTAATCCTAGCACTTTGGGAGGCCAAGGCAGGAGAATCATTTGAGCTCAGGAGTCTGAGACCAGCCTGAGCAACACAGTGAGACCTCATTTATAAAAAAGTAATAATAATAATTAGCCTTACTTCATGGGAGTACTACCTGCCTCAAATTCTCAGGCACAGAAATGTCTTATTTATTTATGGCTCCATAAAATAAGAACTTTCTTCCAGTCCAGGAAAACACCAAGATCTAGTCTTTTGCCTTTTCTTTTTCTACTGCAGAAATGCAAAGTGGCCCTTTGACCCATTTCTCTGACATTTGAGCAGTTTGACAATTAATTGGATGAAGTAAAAAGAATAAAAAATAAGGCAACCTGTCATAACTGTGGGCAGAAGAAAAATGAACCGAGAGGAGGCACGCCTTGTCTTCCCTGCTCTCTCTGCTGGGAGGATGGGGGTCTGGGGAGCAGTACATGATTCAGGCATGGTAGCATGTGCTTGTGGCCTCAGTTATTTGGGAGGCTGTGGTGGAAGGGTTGCTTGAGCCCAAGAGATCAAGGCGGCAGTGAGCTATCATCACAAAACTACACTCCAGCCTGGGCAACCAAGTGAGACCCTGTCTCAAAAAGAAAAAAATCTATTTGATAAGACAACAGAGTGACTATAGTCAAAAATAATTTGTTGTATATTTTAAAATAACTAAAGAGTGGATTTGGAACCCTCTTAACAGAGACAAGGGATAAACACCAGAGGTGATGAATGCCCCAATTACCCTGACTTCATTATTATACATTGCATGCCTGTAGGAAAACACTGCATGTGCCCCATACATATATAGGTCTATTATGTATCCATAATAATTAAAATTAAAGTCAAGTGAAAGACATCATTGTGTGTATTTGAAGAGGAACACTGAGAATTCAAAATTGAGAGCCTCCTCTTCTAATTAAAAGGTACCACATTTTGATGCATCCGCGTTTGCCTGTAATATTGCTCTTCTTTCTTCCTAGTTTCGAGCTGCAATATGCATCATGTTCATACAAGGAACAAAAAGATGTTGGAATATTTGGCCTGGGTTTCACCACAGCATTATCGGCAATGACAGGAGATGCCCCACAGAAGCCCTAGGCAGGCTACAGCCTTGAAGGCCTCTTTTCCTTCATGGGCTATGAATTTGAATGAAAGCGGAGAAGCTGCCTCTGCCAACAGACTAGCCCCATGGAGGGTCTCCTGGGGCTAAAGGCCATATGTGCGCAACCTAATAAAGTTGTAATTTATGCCCGCACTGTGAAACCCAGAGAAGAGACAGCACCGGCATTCTGCCAGGGATTCCAGGCGATGTGGACAGCTGTTGTCAAATTCTGAGCTCTATTTTCCCCTCAATTATCTGAGAAATTTAGAAGAAAAACAATCACGTTTTGGAAGGTAGCAAGGCTTTTGGGGACTAGGAAAGGCTGGAGAGACAGCACATACATAGTATTTGTTTATTTACTTAGAGACAGGGTCTCGTTCTGTTACCCAGGCTGTAGTGCAGTGGTGCAATCATAGCTCACTGCAGCATCCAACTCTGGGGCTCAATGATCCTCCAAACTCAGTTGCTCAAGCAGTGGGGACTACAGGTAGACACCATCACACCAGGGTAATTTTTTATATATCTTCTTATTTTTTGAAGAGACAAGGTCTCATATTGTTGCCAGGCTGGTCTCAAACTCCTAGGCTCAAGTAATCCTCCTGCCTCGATCTCCCAAAGTGCTGGGATTACAGGCATGAGTCACCATGCCAGCCTCATACATTGACACTTTGTAGCTAAATGGCTCAATGGTATCATCCCTTGGGCCCTGGCAATCTCTCTCTCTCTCTCTCTCTCTTTCTCTCTCTCTCTCTCTCTCTCTCTCTCTCTCTCTCTCTCTCTCTCTCTCTCTCTCTCTCTCTCTCTCT
>NW_022436957.1:1874593-1949375 GCF_009761245.1 Sapajus apella
TCTCTCTCTCTCTCTCTCTCTCTCTCTCTCTCTCTCTCTCTCTCTCTGTCAATGTTTCTCAAATGGTCAATTGGTAATTAAACAAATTGCGAATATCTGGACCTTGCCCAGACTCTAGCATTTCCAGGGTCCTTGGGGGTAATTCATACTCTCCCACTCCCCACTCTTTTGAAATATTTGGCCTTTTAACTTTTAGTTTGACATTCACATGTTACTATGACAGTAACATTCCAGCATTAAAGGATGTTACCATAACTAGTATCTCTGAATTTTTGTCTGCACTTGATCACTATAGTTATTAGATAGTCTCTGATTGGGGCTTTTTAAAAATTCTTATTATACTTTAAGTTCTAGGATACATGTGCAGAATGTGCTGGTTTGTTATTTACACACTTGCCATGGTGGTTTGCTGCATCCATCAACCCGTCATCTACATTAGGTATTTCTCCTAATGCTATCCCTCTCCTAGCCACTCACCCCCCGACAGGCCCCAGTGTGTGATCTTCTCCTCCCTGTGTCCATGTGTTCTCATTGTTCAACTCCCACTTATGAGTGAGAACATGCAGTATTTGGTTTTCTGTTCCTGTGTTAGTTTGCTGAGGATGATGGTTTCCAGCTTAATCCATGTCCCTGCAAAGGACATGAACTCATCTTTTTGTATGGCTGCATAGTATTCCATGGTGTATATGTGCCACATTTTCTTTATCTTGTCTATCATTGATGGGCATTTGGGTTGGTTCCAAGTCTCTGCTATTGTGAATGGTGCCGCAATAAACATATGTATGCATGTGTCTTTATAGCAGAATGATTGATACTCTTTTGGGTATATACCCAGTAATGGGATTACTGGGTTAAATGGTATTTCTGGTCCTAAATCCTTAAGGAATCGCCACACTATCTTCCACAATGACTGAACTAATTTACACTCCCACCAACAGTGTAAAAGCGTTCCTATTTCTCCACATCCTCTCCAGCATCTGTTGTTTCCTGACTTTTTAATGATTGCCATTCTAACTGGCATGAGATGGTATATCACTGTGGCTCTGATTTGCATTTCTCTAATGACCAGTGATGATAAGCTTTTTTTTTTTTTAGCCATGAAAATTCAGGACCAGAATATAGCTTGTAGATGCTCTTGAAATTGATGAAAGTGTTTATTAAGGTAAATCAGATGCTTAAAATACAAAATATTCTATTTTTTGACTTGCAATAGTGTATCTGACTTCACAACATCAAAAGTAGTTCCTACTATTATCATTTTAGTGTTTCTAAAATCCTTATCATCTGGTAACACCTCAGGGTTTGAGCCAAAAATATCCAGACTGTGGAACAGCAATCCACTTAGCACCATGAGAGAGCCCTTTGTTTCTTCATCAGTAAGTGATACAGAAATAGTTCACTGGTTTTAGTTGTGGTACCACTTCTCCTGTATCAGCTTTAGCATCTGAGTATCAAAAACAATGGGGAGAGGAAGCCCCAGATTCCGTATTTAAGAGGTTTTCACATAAGCACGAATCAGTACCTCTTACAACAAATGTATATGACATAAAGATATGCCTTTGCATCAGAGTGGGTTATTTTTGCTCGCTAATAACAAAGACAGTTGTCATTATATGAAACATTTATTCAAATATACTTAATTCCACACCCTTTGGTATCTCCATGTGTACATCAGAGCAGCCATTGCTCACTCTCTGCCTGATCTCCAGATACTGTTAGTTGACCAGGGAGAGTTAACAGTGAAGTAAAATCGCAGGCCTTGCAAAGATTGCAGCATTTCATGCATTTATCAAGACAGCTGGTATATATCACCTGGTGAATCTGAGAAATCAACAGGTAAGGAACTCACCAATTAATTATGCAATCATGCAATCCCCTAAAAACTACACTGAGAGCAGCAGCAATTACACAGCCCTAAATCATTCTTTGTTGTCCACAAATTTTTATGTAGTTTCATGCATAACATAACTTTTATACAATATAAAATAAACTTAGTTCCATCATTAGAGTTTAATTTTTGCAAAAGCATTAATTTTTTCCCCTATTGTGTAGGAAAGTGAAGCTTTTCTGCTCTATTTTATTTTTTCGAAAGGCTTCCTTTTAAATTGGCCTTTTCTTGGTCTTTATCACCCTGCAATATTGAGAAAAATTTTTATGCATTTAATATAAAAACAGTTGTTATCTTCTCCCTCAAGAAAAAGCTTCTATTTAACCAGTCTTGGGTAGGACATCTAATGGAATGCAGATGCAGTTAAATAATAGCTGGTGAGAAATTGTCACATATTCAGGTTTGTTGATGGGGGAAGGCAAGGAGCAGTGAGAACAAACGTTGAACATTTCCACAAAAAAAGCACACACGAATTTGACAAAGGTAATAATTCTAAAACTCATACAGATGTCTGCATAAAAAAAGAATATTTCATCAAATTTATCAGGGTAAGTTTAAATGGGTACTATCTGTCATTTAACTATATGACTTCCATAGCAGACACAAAACAGCTCATACGTATTGTTTCATGAACTTTTCAGAAGTACATCTTCTATCTTGTAGCTCCTCTGCCTCTCAAGTCTGTAAGGACAAAACAAGTGGTGTTCTTTTATCTTTTTCAGTCAGCATCAGGTAATGAGAAATTCTCCTTAGTCAATGGCTGAGCATAGGACTAAAGAGACTTCTAGCCATGGGTGTTGGACCAGGTCAAAGGCATAGGCACTTCCGGATTTTTATACACTGATCATGCCACTGTGAAGATTTTCTCTCAGCTATTTTAGCCAATTCATATGTTTTGAATACTTTAATGTCATGGGCCAGTGCGAGTTCATGCTAACATTCATCATGATGTAACTAGTAATTCATTTCACGAATATGATGCATTTCTGGCATGCTGATGACAAAAAGCTTTGTTGATTGAGATGTCAACAGCTGAAGAACTAAGATGTGGATTTTCTGATGTAGAGGTAGGGAACCACTCCAGGAATGTGGACATGAGGTTAAAACAATTTTATCGGCTGGGCGTAGTGATTCACGCTTGTAATCCCAGCACTTTGGGAGGCCGAGGCGGGTGGATCACGAAGTCAGGAGTTCAAGACCAGCCTGGTCAACATGGGGAAACCCCATCTGTATGAAAAATACAAAAAAAGTAGCCAGGTGTGGTGGTGGGCACCTGTAATCCTAGCTATTTGGAAGGCTGAGGCAGAGAATTGCTTGAACCCAGTAGGCGGAGGTTGTGGTGAGCCGAGATCATGCCACTGTACTCCAGCCTGGGCAACAGAGTGAAACTCTTTCTCAAAAAAAACCAAAAAACAAAAAACCCAAACCAAAACAAAACAATTTTATCCTCCTTAAACTGAAATGCAGGTACATAATATCATATTGCCTACTCTTATTTTCCTACCTCAATTTCCCTGTCAGCCAGATACATACCCTGCATTTGACATCACAGGATGGATGGGGTGGGCAAACCTGTCAGTTCCTGCTTTAAAACCTAATTATTAAAATATTATTCAAATATTCAAAACTCTCATGAAATGGTTTTTGTTGATTTCGTCATCGTGGTGTTCTTTGTTTTGGCTGATTTAGATTCCTATTCCCGGGCCCTGGCAACCCTGCATGAATAAGATGCATTTGTATTTTATCAATAACGAAAAGAGTTACCCCTGGAAACCTGAGTTAATTGGCACTGTATGTCTAATTTATTTCACTGATATTATAATGTGTTTTTGAACTTGTGATATGATTGCATCACAATTAGCTTCTGATTATTTATAGAATTATCACAAAGTTGCAAAAGCATGGAAAGACGGTTTTGTACTGCAATGTTGTCCATAAGTGTTCCCCAAAACAGTGAGGTAGTTTAATCAATTATGGTATATCAATTAAGTTCAGTATTACACAATTGCTTGAAAATTTACTTCAGTCAACTTCCATGTTAAAAACAGTAAACAAAGCAAGTTGCAGAGCAGTATAATTAATATGATCCCAATTTTGCCAAAAAACACTAAAAAGAAATATGTGCCAATGAATAAATGTATGTGGGTGGGTGGTACAGTTGTAGAATAGCTGTCTGTAATTCAAGAAAAAACTGGAGTAAATACACAGAAAACACTGATGGGGAGATTTCACTATATTACACATTTCTGTATTTTTAAAACATGTTAAAGAGTAAATATATTTTAAAGCAATGAACTTACTTAAAAACTTTCACAAAGAAATTGAGATATAATGAGCTGCAGGAAGGCAAAAATATGCCCCATTTTGACTGAAAATAAATAATTTATCTTTATTATGCTGTTGTCTCTTACACATTATAATAAAATACATAAATTGTGTGTCACAAGCTTAATTTACTACCTTTTCTATTTAGTACTTTAATGACTAGCGTTCTAACGACATTGATCCTTAACTCCCCAAAAAATTCTCAGTAAAATAGCAGGACATGAGAGGAAGAAGTTTTAGTAGGGCAGGTGGATAGTCATATATTTTTTAATAATATAAAGTAGTTTCTTACGCTTCTTAACCAGTTTGCCATATAATCCAATAATTAGTTCATTTTTAGGGCAAGGTTCTAGCATGTTTGTCAATGTTGTACTTCACTGTGGTATTTTCTATAACTTACAATATCTTTTACAAAATTATTTTCCTCTAAAAATGCTTAAAATATTCATATTAATAATAAATTTCAGACCTCAGGAGGATAATTTTTTTTATTTTTAAACAAAGGTTCAATAATTCTATAGAATGTTCATTGTGGAAATAAGTTAAAATTGTGAATAATGCTTTTTGTAATGAGAGACTGGCTTTCAGAATCTGATACTTGGGTAGACTTGTAATAAAGCTCTCAAAAGAAATCTATTGTCACTCCATTAACAGTCTTTGACTCCTTATAGTTATTATTTAAGCAAATTACAATAATTCCTTCGAAATTTCAATTTTGTTTTCAACAGGTATATAGATTTGCCTTCATCGATAGGCTATGTTCTCGAATTTGAAATTCACATATATGTAGAAAACCTTGCACAGGTTGGATGAGCATCAAAAGCTATATTTTAACACCACATCCCTTTAAGATCTAAAAATGAGAATGTTAACTTGTTTTATATTAGGTTCCATGACATTTTCTGGAATATTCAATTCCATAAAAGTCAGCACAGCCATTTACATAAGACACAGGAGCTTAAAAAGAAAAAGCTAATTCTGATTTACTAAAATGTCAATGTGAATTTGAAATCCTATTAAGGTTGGAAAAGCAGTTCTTTGCCATGGATACTAAAAAATATGAGTCATTTTAAACTTTAAACATATTTTTACATTTTTGTGAACCCCTGAGGTATCTTGAAGAGGATTTATCACTTGAAACTCATACAACATTAAAAAATATATGATTTTGAACTGCTCAGAGTATTCAAGGATGTTCTTACTTCTACTGCGTGTAGGAACACATCTCACTACGATATGTGACAAGCCAAACAAGGAGAAATTTAACACATTCAGTCTCATTTCCCTCCATGGCATGTTATACCTGCTTTTTCCTGTTTTGCATGAGGTGATTCTGTCTCCATGTTGGCATAAATGTGAATCATAAAGCTCATTTTGTGTTGAGTTCTGGGAGAAGGCAGTTACACACAGTAAAAGAAGAGACAGTGCTTATCCATATTAGCTAATAAGAAGATCCAAACTATTTGACGTTAAGCATGCATGTATGTTTCCATAAAAAGAGATATGGAGTCAAATGGATTCTAATAACATCTAAACCTGCCACCTCAAAACGTACTCTGTTCAAAGTACATGCATACTGCATGCATTACTGGACAGAGCATCCCATAAGGCAGGTAGAGCTGAGATCATTTTATTCACTTTAAGACTCAAGATAACATGCTCTGAGGTACTTGGCAGCTTTCCAAGATCTTATTAAGTCAGAGAGGAGACTTATAGCCAATACATAGCAACACTTTTGCAAAAACATGGTAGAATTAACTATTACTATGTACATTTGCTTTCTAGATGAATAATAACAAAAATAATGTAAAAGATGTACAACAAAAATGCACTTGGCTGTATTTTAGTCAAAATAGAAGAGTTTATTGATTTCAGTAGTTTTCCTATACTATCTCTTCTTACAGGCTGAATGTTGGCATTCTCCCAAAATTCAACCTGAAAGCCTAAACTCCCCTCCCCAGGAGACAGTATTAGGGGGCGGCATCTTTGAGAGGTCATTAGATCCTGAGGATGGAGTCCTTGTGAATGAGATTAGTGTCCTTCAAGAAGAGATCTCAAAGGAGCGGCTCCCTCATCCTTTTTCTATGTGAGGACACAGGGAGAAACGCTGTCTATGGACTAGGAAATGGGCTGTCAACAGAGACTGAATCTTCCGCTGCCTTGATCTTGGGCTTCCACCCTCCAGAACTGTGAGAAATAAATGTCTGTTGTTTATAAACTCACAATATGGTATTTTGTTATAGCAGCCTGAATGGACTAAGACTGAAATTGGTACTAAAAGTGTGGTGTTGAGATAACAAACACCTAAAAATGCAGAAGCAGCTCTGGAACTGGGTAACAGGTAGAAGCCATTACAGTTTTGAAGTGTATGCTAGACAGACCCTACGTTGCCATGAATAGGCCTTTGAAGGTGATTCTAGTGAGGGCTCAGAAAAAAAGAGAAGAGCTGTACAGAAAGCCTCAATCATCTTAGGGGAAATCTATGTAATTTTGAACAGAATGACACTAGAAATATGGACAGGAAGCTCCCTTTTTATGAACTGTCAGAGGCAAATGAGAAATACGCCATTGCACAATGAAAGAAAGGTGATCTTTGCTACAAAGTGGCAAAGAACTTGGCTGAAGTGTGCTCATGTTTTAGTAATTTGTGGAAGGCAGATCCTGTGAGTGATAAAAGTGGATATTTAGCTGATGCTATTTCTAAGAAAAGTGTTGAAGGAATGGCTGGGTTCCTTTTGACTGCCTAAAGTAAAATTTGAGAAGAAAAAGATTTATTAGCAGCCTGAACAGACTAAAACATCTCCTTCTCTCTAACTAACATCTTCAAAACAATGAAGTAGGAGAATTGCATCTTAAGGCTAACACAACTAACTGCTCTTAATATTAAAATCCTGGGATTACTAGAAAGGTTCAAAGGAACAGCCACACTAATTCCCTAATGACTGGTCCTTGGAAAAGCTTAAAAGTCACTTGCTTGTTGATTCTCAATTCTGCTCACTAAACAAACAGAAAGGAGACCAGAAAACTCAACTTTGCAGAGATTTTTTCTTCACTATTTTTGAGTATTGAAGCCTAAGCCTAATTTGTAAAGTTCTGCTCAAAGGCAAGAGTTTCCATTAAACATTCTCAAATCATTGTTTCTCTCCTTCTATAGAAAACCCAAGCATTCACTCTCTCCTGCTTCAGAATATATTTACGTTTATTACTCTTAGTACATCATTGTACATTCATTATAATATGGTCTATTTCTTGATGCCCCTGTATGGGAAAACAATGCAAGGTCTATGAGAGTACAGAGAAAGGATGGAAAATTCAAAGATGACTTCAGGCAGTTCAGTATATTTGAGTTAGGTCTTGAGAAAGGTGTAAAGAAAGACTGGAATCAGTCAGAGGTGGGATATAAATGTTCAAGGAAGACTATCAACAGGATGAAACAGTGTACTCACTCCTGAATAACTTGCTGGGCATGCAAAAATAAAAGAGAAGAATTCTCCCGGGGTGAATTCTCCATTTAAAGGGCCAGTAGTACATCTGGCTGATGAAAGTGTCTGATAAAAATTATTTAAATCAATGCAAGGAAACAAAAATAATAGTAAATATACTATGTGCATACTGTGGTATTTTGCTCTATTCATAAATATTTTTAAAAAGATTACAACTAAAATAAGAACTAGCCACCATTGAAAGAATGACAGGGAAAAAAAGCAATTAAAGTTAACTTTGAAAATTTATGTCCCGAAAGAATAATGCAATCTTGTCATTGCTTTTTATTTTATTTTACTCATTTGTTTTTTGAAACATGGTCTCACTCTGTTGCCCAGGCTGAAGTGCAGTGGCATGATCATAGCTCAGTGTATCCTTGAACTCCTGGACACAAGCAATCCTCCCAACTTAGCCTCCTGAGCAGCTGTGACTATAGACACATGCCACCATGTCTGGCTATTTTTTTCACTTTTTGTAGACAGGGTAGGGAGGGAGGGCCCGCTATGTCATCCAGGCTAGTCTTGAACTCCTGGCCTACAATGATCCTCCTGCCTTGGCCTCCAAAAGTACTGAGATTACAGGCATAAGCCACCACTCCCGGCCCATGCTTTTTATTTTAGACGTGTATCTTTTCTACTGAGATATAAGAGGTAACTCCTATAGCTTTGCTAATGCTGTGCAACTTCAAAAAAAAGAGAACTTCTTCTAGATAAGGCTTTCATCATAACAGTTAAAATGTATAAAAATATGAGCATTCCATCTTTGTCTATATTAAATCATCTAATATATACAGAACACAGAACAGTCCTAAAGAAATGATACACAGCTGTCTTATGTGGATCATGGGGTAATGAATATAGATGCTGAGTTTAAAGAAAAGCTGGGAATTCAGAGAACACCCTATTAAACTGAATAGCACATCAAAACCAGAAAGAGCACCAAAATCTGTGGTACACACACAATGAGCATCTAGAGTAGTTTGACACACTTGGTGATTAACAGTCATCATCAGGCAAGTACATGCAAGCATCAAACATTTCATCTGCACATCCATCTGGTCTTATTTGGAGTTATTCTAAAGGTCACACATGAGACAAGAAATTGGGTGCAGGTAAATTATTTGGAAGGTGGGATCCTCAATAAATGGACCACGCACAAATGTGTAACCAATGTGGCCAACTTGGGCTCCATTCTTCTCGAAAACCTTGGAGGCACTCTATTGAATGTGCACATCTGGTTGAACCACACCTTAATCCTGCAGGTGTTATTCCCTTTGCATGCTTGAGTTATGCCCGCACATGGTATGGTCCTCAGCAGCTTCAGAGAAAGCACTTCTAACTATCAAGACACATTTATTCCAAGAGGAATGGGGATGGGATGATAGTGGAAAGCAGTGTTTAGAACTGCCCGTTGTGCAGGTTCTGAAAGAACCCAGGAGATGAGGGCAGGCCACCATTCTTATCAGCCACACTCCTTACAGGATAGGCATATTTTCATTGAATAAGACATAAAATAGAAGCTGGAAATAGCTAAGTCACAGACACAAGGTGACACTTTTATTAAATGAGAAACCCTAATTTCAAAGTAAATGTTCTACAACTTCATGTAACACTGACCTCACTGGGCAACATATATATAAGTGGTTGGATAGATTCAACTTCAATGAGAGGAAGGTTTCTGTATGTGTTGCCTAATCCCCATAAAAAATCCAAGAAGCAGATCTTGGTAACTGTATCACTAGATGAACCTTTTACATCATTTTCATTTAGTAGAAAGTGAATGCCTCATTGGCATTCCACTTTCAGGGAAACGTGTCACAGAATAAAGAGAAATAAGTCACACACCAGGGCCCCTGCAAATGATACTGATCATTGATCAACTTCTCCATAGAAACGGATAAGATATGACTTTAAAATTTTCTTTACACTGGTTAAAAACAACAGCATGTGTTTGTTGGAGCTCCTGAAAAGGTAGAACATGACATATACTTTATTTATGCTTCAGTGCAGTGAGAACAATATTAAAGATAATATCCTGACACAAAATAGTACAGTTTGGCAAAGTACAGAAAAAGGATTTGATTATAAATATGATTTTGCATCACGTATAAACAGCTTAAATATTAATAATCACTTAGTAAATTAATCACTTTGACTTCTTACTCATATGGGCTTAACTTTTCAAGTTGTACTTTGCTGATTTTTTAACAAAGCTCTTCTGTTCCTGTGTTTCACAGGACATGAAAATTCATAGACAGGGTGTGATTTATATTACAGAATGTATAAATATTATGCTAAGCACATATGTAGCATAGCCAATGACTACTGTATACTAAACACTGAAAAGCGGTGTTTCATCTTGTACAATTTTGGCCTGCTTTTATTAATAAGTATGCTTAAAATCAAATAAATACAGACAAATGTTATATGCTTAATGTCATATTTAAATATACTCCTCAAAGATGCTTTTCTGTATGTAATCTTGAGAGAGATACAAGCATTGCAACTACATATAAACTATTTACTGTTGAAATGGCCCCTTTCAGATAGTTTCATTGACATGAGGAGAAGACAGGTCATTCTGTAAAATGTCAAGGTTTCACTGCCTTTCCAGAATGCAAACGGAAGTCATTTGGGAAAATGGCTCAAACACAAACTACATGTCAGGAAAGATTGTGAAACTTGATTACTTAAAACTTGGAAGGGAAAAGACAAGACAGCTTTGTAACCAAACCTACACCAGATAGTAGATGACAACTCTATAGGATCATTTCCATTTCTACTCTTTCAATAAAATATAGCATCTATGTACACTTTTCACCATTACCCTAAATACAATAGGCGGGGTGGCAGCAAATGCAATAAAGATCTCTATGAGGCTTGGGATAAATTTGGTCTGTCATCTGAGAAAAAGTTAGCAAAGCCTGCAGCTGACAGAATGATGCCATTTTATCATCGGGGAAAGAGATTAGATCTTACTGATGTAGGGTGCACAGTATGCAAGGTAGGTCTCACATTTACTCCTTTCTTGTGCCTCTATCCATGACAAAAGATCATGTTCATAGCAAAATTACTGAGGACTTATTTTAAAATATTACAAAAATGATGGTCAGTGCAACTCTCTTTAAATTTTTATTGCACAGTTTATTTTATTTTATTGGAATCAACCATCTAGGAATTAGAACACGCTTTGGCATAGAAGCCCTCGGTAAGGGCAAGATAGGAGAAAGGTGTCTCTTTTCTCTCCATCTTGGCCTTGTCTGATTTTTCCTGCTGGTTCTGTAGCAGCACAGAAGAGAGACCTCTTATAAAATCCTGAGACCACAAAGCTAAGGAAGGTGGAAGGAATTTAGTAAGAAGCTGAGTCATTCCACTACCTTTCTGCTTCTGTGCATGAACCTTTGCTGTCACATTGTCCTGCTCTGGGGAGGAGGAACCTGGTAGTTGGGAAAATGCTTCTAGTCAAAGGTTATTATTTTTTTTTAATTTGCATCATCAGTGCCATGCTGGATGATGGGCATGAGAGAGAAGTATGGACACAGACTGCCTCCCTCTCCTTTAAGCCTCAAGAATATGCACAAAGAAAAGCACACAGAGGACGCATAGGAAAGGTTACTTCCTGTGAGATTGACAATGCCGGTCCTGTGATACCAAGCCCCTGCATCCTTCCTGCTCATCCTGCAGATACTATGCAGTCCCTCTCCCATCATGCACCACAAACCTTCCTCTCTTTATCAGTTGAGCTCCTAGGGGTCCTCAAATTTAAAGTCTTGAAATCTGATCTCTAACCTGGGTTGGATGTCAAGGAGCATTTCAACCCATGCTTACCTGCAGATTGCAGAAAGCCATTTATGGATTTTCCTCCTCATCAGACTATGTGCTGACTACTTGAGAGCAGAAGCCACAAGCTAAGCGGCTGATCAATACTTTTATTTTTTTCAGTGAAGGAACAAATAATTCATACTGAAAGGAAACTGGAGAAATCCCTAATGCAATATTTTTATTACAACTCTCGGCTCCCTTTTCGATGGTTCATTCTTCCCTAAATGGAACGTTAATGAGAATTGACACTCTTAATGGGTACTGGGGAAGAAAATGAGTGGAGTGGAAAATGGATCCTTTTCCCCACTTCCTCCATTACAGGGCATGCTGTGGATGTGGCTTTGTGTATTTTCAATATGCCTGCATGTTCTGGTATTTTTCTCATTTTGTTGCTACCAATTGGATCTAGTATAGCTGTCTTTGATTGTGAGTACCTCTCTTTCTCTGTCTCTCTCTGTCTCTCTGTCTCTGTCTCTCTGTCTGTCTCTATCTCTCTCTGTGTGTTTGTGTGTGTGTGTGTGTGTGTGTGTGTGTGTGTGTGTGTGTGTGTGTTGGGATGCTATCTACTAATAATATATCAACACATTTGAAAAGAAAATCAACTCTCATGAATGAATTCATGTGTGTAAGGAATCATGGTAGTCCCTAAAGAGTTTATATAATCTTAGTACCAATCATCCACGAATGGCAGAGAATCACAGACTTAATTCAATCCAACTTATCTTACAATATGGAAATCATCTCTGCATGTCTTGACTACTCTCTGTACAGATACTGTTTAAACACTTTCAGTAACAGAGAATCCACTGTTCCCTGAGGAAGCTCATCCCATAGCCACAGGGCTCAATTATTAAGAATAATATGACTAGAAATATTAAACAGATACAACTAATAATTATTGGAAATACATTTTCTATTTTTAGAAATAATTGTAAGAACTCTCATAAATCAGGCAGCCTTAGCTTAGCTCTCCCAAGTAATGGGTAAGCCATCCACAATTTTGCCTCTCATCTGGTTCTAAGAAATCATGACTGCCTAGCTATTTTCAGTCTTTGCATCATTTGTCAGAGCAGAGTTTCTCAGAAAAGGAATGTCACCTGTGTTCAGGTGAATAATAAGCATGTTAAACAATGAAATTTTCACCCCAAGTTACCCTCCCTCGGTACCAGCCCCAGGAGAGTTCTCCAACTCAGATCCCATCTGTGCCTAGCTCCATGCTTTGCAGATGGGCTGCTAAATTTCAGGCCTATGTTTCTGGAGCCCAGGTAGATCATGATGAATTCTGTCCACTGAGTCTCAGTGAAAGCCACAAAGATGCATTTGCAATACTTTTCACCTTTTTTTTTTACACCAGCTCCAAGAAACTTTCAGTCATCAGTGTGAATCATCACCCCTTCTCTGACTTTGAAACAGCTCCTAATAGAAGGATCAAGTCACAACTGATCAGAAGATAATTCACAGTAATTTTCACTTCAGAGAAATGCCTTCGAAAGGTAGATGTTAATTCAGTACTTCTGTCTTATCAGTAACAATTTTCTCAACAATACTTTCCTTTTTGCAAGGAGATGACACATTTCTTTAATCAATTTATTCTCTACTGCTCAAATACTCATTTGGACATGCATTACACAATAAGACACATAATAGACTTGGGGGAAATGATATTAGACAAAACTGGGCTTTAAATGCAGCCTTCCTGTTAGGCAACCACAGTATGTTCTGTTCTAGATCAGAGGGACAACAATATTAAATGAGTCATAACATGTCTTCCTGAAAGCAAAGAGCATCCTAGTGCATAGAAAAAGTGAAGGATGATAATATTTCAAGACAGAAACTTTAAGTTTAAAAAAATTATTTCCTCCAGACACAAGATTATCCTTAAAGATAATTAATTGATTTATGCTGTGAGAGCAACTTGGAGCATCTTTTAAGTAATGGTACTGTAGCGTACTGCATGTTCTCAATAAACAACATCTAATGAAAGGGGAAAGTGTTTAGTATGCAGAAATAACATAAAAGTCATATACATACACACACATGTGCACACACAGGCACACATGTACACACAGACACATATATGTATGGGTGCACATATGTATGCATGCATGTGTGTTGTGTGTGCATGTGTGGGTGTGTGTGCATTGCCCTTCATCTCATCCTATTTACTTCATTCACTCCAAAGTATTCAAGTTTAAGATATGCCAATGCAAACTACCAAACTATGAATAAATAATCTGCAATGTGTACCCCATTTATTATACCGATTTAACTAAGAAAAACTATGCCCCAAAGCTCTGGTCACTGCTTGCCTTTCCAAAGTATCCCTGTTACTTTACATTGACTCATGGAAACTTGTATTTTGTGGCTAAGTTCTTATTGTTATCCTTTTTTCACTAAGAAATAATCAAAAACTAAATTGTCACTAAAAGTTCTAAAAATTGCTTACCAAATTCCTTACAAATACTCATTTAATAAACAAATGAGGGAAGCAAACTTGGCAAATGATTATAACTAAAGCAAAATGAAAAAGATTCTTATAGAAGTCAGTCTACTGCATCTACTGCATAGTCTATGACAATGTGAATACAGGATTCTTGTCAATTACTGTGTTTATGTAAGGCCAGGATTGGTGGTTTACAACTGTAATCACAGCACTTTTGGGAGACAAGGGGAGGGGGAATCTCTTGATCTCAGGAAGTCATGACCAGCCTGGCTGACATACCAAGATCTCATCTCTATGAAAATAATAAAAAAAAATAGCCAGGTGTGGAGGCATGTACCTGTAGTCCAAGCTACACAGGAGGCTGAGGTGGGAGGATTGCTTGAGACCAGGAGGTTGAGACTGCAGTGGTCTGTGATTATGCCACTGCACTCCAGCCTGAATGACAGAGCAGTACTCTGACTTCAAAGAAAAGAAAGGCTACACATACATGAATAGCCAATATACTATATACAAATGAACGCACATAAAACATAAAAATCCAGGAAACAAAGAACAGATGGATAACCTTTGAAACTATGTAGACCAGCAGAGCAAGTGCATGGGTTTCCTCTTAGGAAGAGCAGAAGACAGCAGAGCCCAGAGTATGGGACTGATGATGTTCTTATGCAGCTGGCCTGCAATTCTCCAAAACAGCATGGACAGGCAGGTGTCTGAATGTGTCCATTTCTTTCACCTGGTAGTGAGCGGATATGTGCAGAAGGGAAGAGTTTTGAACAGAGTGGGATGGCTCATGAGCAGAACACACCGAATGATTTTGTGCAGAACTGCGCTTCCCTAGATGGAGTTAGACTAAGACCAGGGAGATGTGCAGGAAGGAGAGTAGGATGTATGACAAGAGGTGTTTGTTACTGTCACCCCAATGGCAACTGGCAGCCACTGCTAAGAGGAACAAGAAGATCCCAGAACTAAAAACAAAAATGGAATTAGAGTCTGAGCTGTATACATATTACCTTTCATCTTGCTCAGGATACTAAATGTGTCTGGCCTCTGGTTCCTCATTTGTAAAGATATAATATATCTCCAAAAGGTTGTACAGATTGCATAAAGCACCATTGGTTGAAAATCGTAAGGAAGCTTTAAAACAGAACACCAATATGAGGCCTAATTGTTTGTTGTTTGCTTGTTTTGAGACAGGGTCTTGCTCGGTTGCCCAGGATGGAGTGCGGTGGCATGATCATTTCTCACTGCATCCTTGTAACCTCCCAGGCTCAGATAATCCTCCTGGCTCAGCTTCCCTAGTAACCAGGACTACAGGTGTTAGCCGGCAAACCAGCTAATTTTTTACAAAACCATTTGTAGAGGCAGGGTCTCCCTTTGTTGTCCAGGCTGGTCTTGAACTCCTGGCCTCAAGTGATCCTCCCCGCTAGGCCTCTCAGAGTGCTGGGATTACAGGCATAAGACATTGTGCCTGGCAGATCTAACTGTTTTTAAGAGTAAATGTAACAACCCAAGGTAACATAATTTTTACTTGGTTCTATGTCACACAGAAATTTATCAGAAAGCCAACTGTTACAACAACTAAGAGATCATTAATAAGTTTCAAATATATAAAGTGCTGTTTATAAACCAATAAGAGAACGTTAAACTGCATTATGCAAAATGAGCAAAGGATGTAATTAACAGGAAAAAAAACCTAAGTGGATTTTAAACATATAAACAGCCTAGGTCATACAAAAGAAACAAACTGAAAATTACTATTGATGTATTAGATAGACCAGTGGTCAGCAAACTATGCTCCAGTAACCAAACCTAGCCAGGACCCTCCTTATGTAAATATAGATTTATTGGAAGAGAACCACACAATTCATGGGCAAATCATCTATTGCTGTTTTTACACTGCAAGGGCAGATTTGAGTAATCAGGACAGAAACCATGTGGCTCACATTTACTATCTGGTCCTTTACAGGAGCTTTACAGACCAGAGACAGACAAAAATGACATGTTTTATAACACTTTCTGTTGTCAACAATGTGGCCAAGATGTATTTATAGGTTGTGGTTGGAAGTTAAATTGATAAGTCCTCTAAAACTCAGTAACATATATGTATATTTAAAATAGATATGGAATCCTACCCACACTCAAAGGTGTGTGAAGGATGTTTCACTGCACTAGGGTTATGATAGCAAGTATTTGAAAAATCCTCTAAAACTCAGTAACATGTATGTATATTTAAAATAGATATGGAATCCTACCCACACTCAAAGGTGTGTGAAGGATGTTTCACTGCACTAGGGT
The DNA here is from genome assembly GCF_009761245.1 of Sapajus apella. NCBI lineage: Eukaryota > Metazoa > Chordata > Mammalia > Primates > Cebidae > Sapajus > Sapajus apella. Next base: position 1,890,849 of record NW_022436957.1, read on the forward strand.
TTATGGTAGCAAGAATTTGGAAACCATCTACATGTCCAACCAAGGCAGTGCAATCACTGAACTATGGTAGGTCCATAGATGTGCTTGTGACAGAGGCTTCCTACAGAATGAGGTAGATTATGTGTTAAAATAGGACAACCTCAAAGTTATGTTCTTAGGTGGAAAAAGCAAGATGTAAAGAATGCTCGATTGCACTGGCATTTCCATGGCTGTTTAATCACAAACATCTCTGGAAGGATTTTCAGGCAACAAGAAAGAAAGATGGTCGCTGAAACAACTCAATGAATGGGTGGGGAATGGCATGGCCAAACGGTGTCCCTGAAGGCTTTTTGATATATTGAATTTTTTAAACCATATGCACAATTAACTTTTCAAAACAAACAATTAAAAATAAACTCTTGGCCGGGCGCGGTGGCTCACGCTTGTAATCCCAGCACTTTGGGAGGCCGAGGCGGGTGGATCACGAGGTCAAGAGATCGAGACCATCCTGGTCAACATGGTGAAACCCTGTCTCTACTAAAACTACAAAAAATTAGCTGGGCATGGTGGCGTGTGCCTGTAATCCCAGCTACTCAGGAGGCTGAGGCAGGAGAATTGCCTGAACCCAGGAGGCGGAGGTTGCGGTGAGCCGAGATCGTGCCATTGCACTCCAGCCTGGGTAACAAGAGCGAAACTCCATCTCCAAAAAATAAATAAATAAATAAAAATAAACTCTTGATGCATTGAAATGAAACATCATTCAGCACTGGATATATGCGGCACATTTGTAGATGTAAACTTGAGAAATAGCACATTGAAGAAAAACAAGATGAAGTTTAATCCACAGTCATGAAGTTAGAGAACTGAGGAGATGTTGCAGTTGGTGTGGCTCAAGGGAAGGGAAGAGGAGAAAATTCTAAGCCATGAATTTAAATAGGAAATACAAATAGGAGTGCTCCCTTTCCCAAAAGCATATTGACTGACATAATGAAAAATTTAATATTCTTCTGCAGGATAGAATGGATGAAGCATTTAAGAGATTAAGCTGAGGGCATGCCAATTCAAATTTGCCAGAGGAGAAAAGGGAGAAGGCATGAATGAGACCACAAATGAATCAAAATCCCTTCAAATAAAACATGGACAGTAGTAATCCTCCGTTATCCATGGGGGACACGTACCAAGACCCACAGTGGATACCTGAAAACACAGACAATACTGAACCCTAACTGTACTATGCCTTTTTAATACATATATGCCTATATAAAGCTTAATTTATCAATGAGGCCTTAGGAGGAGATGAACAATAAAAGCTAGTAGGAGATTAACAATAATAGCTAATAATACAGTAGGAGAATTATAACAATATGCAGCATCACTACTCTTGCCCTTAGGGGCCACTGTTAAGTGAAATAAGGGTTACTTGAGCACAAACACTGCAGTACCATAACAGGTGATCTGGTCACTGAGAAGACTACTAAGTGACGAAGGGCCAGGCAGCATCCACAGCATGGAGATGCTGGACAGAGGGAGGAGTCACCTCCTGGGCAGGATGGATTGGGAAGGAGCAAGACTGCTGGAGATTTCATCATGCTACTCAGAACTAAGGTCAATGTAAAACTGATGCATTGTTTATTTCTGGAATTTTCTGCAGACCATGGTTGACTGTAGATCATTGAAACTGAAGAAAGTATAACTGAAGACAAACGAGTAGTACTAACGAATTCTGTCATCTTTTGTAGAATAAACATTATGCAATTGTTTAGGAAGTCATCATGTAGACCAACGTGGCCAACATGGTGAAACCCTGTCTCTACTAAAAACACAAATATTAGCCAGGCATGGTGGCACTTTGGGAGGCAAAGGCGGATGGATCACTTGAGGTTAGGAGTTCAAAGGCAGGCTGGTCAACTTGGTGAAACCTTATCTCTACTAAAAATGCAAAAAAAAAACAAAAAAAAAAACAGCCAGGCATAGTGGTGGGCACTTGTAATCCCAGCTACTTGGGAGACTGAGGCAGGAGAATTGCTTGAACTGGGGAGGCAGCAGTAGCAGTGGGGAGGCAGCAGTAGCAGTGAGCTGAGATCGCGCCACTGCACTCCAGCCTGGGCAACAGAACAAGATTCTGTCTCAAAAATAAAATAAAATAAAATAAAATGTTTAGATTAAGAACTGTAAAATTACAGGTTGCCTATAAAAGGTGGTTTATGCCTTAGTTATTATACTATCCAATTTTTAAAATGCAGTTTAAAAAATAAGCACTTTGTATGAATATATTAGAAATCTACAGATTTGTTTTATACTTTTTATACTGTTGAATACTTATAATCAAAGCTTTTACTAGGGTATTGAATAAATCTAGTCTTTTAAAAAAATCTAATTTTATTAGAAAATTTAAAAAATTAAATTAAAAATTAAAAAATAAATTGCTTGACAAAATATAGGTGATGGGGATGGAGGGAGCAAACCACATTGCCATGTATGTACCTATGCAACAATCCTGCACATTCTTTACATGTGCCCCAGAACCTAAAATGCAATTATATATATATATATTTAAGTTGGTTATGTGTCAAGAAGAAAAAGCCTCTTATTTTCTATTCCTTAACTGAGTCTTCAATTTTATTTTTTAAATATTAAGATGAAACTCCAAAGGAAGCAAGAGGGGTCTCCTACCTGAAGGCTCCCTCTCTCTTTTCTTCTCCAACCTTCCCCATCATTTCCTTTTACTGCCAATTCACAAGGCAGATTCCAGTCTCTTTATTGAGCCAACAACAGAAGTGTTTCTTTTGGGAAAATCTCTTGGCAAAAGAAAGGACTGGCAGTTAAACTCCAGTCAACACAAAGCAGCATGTATTAATAACCATCTGATTTCAGACTATGAGCATCTTCTGTTTTAGGTATCTTCTCTTCTCTGACTTTAATAATCACAATGTTTTCAACAAACACACGTTCTATTTTTTTGGATGTTCCTTGTTTAAACTGCAAATACACACAACTACTTTTTGGCAAAGGGAAATGGGCTATGTTCTTCCTAGTGAACAAAGGCTACCAAATCAGACTAGAAGACTGAAACTTCCAGAAGGGAATCTTCCATCAAAATGCACAAACAGAAGAAAATATAGAAAGGTTATGGTTTTTGCTTGTAAAGACATGCTTCTCATTCTGTAAAAATGTATGCCAGAGAAAACTCATTTGGTGACTAATGAAACTTCTTGCTGCAAATATCCCTCTCTCCTGCTGTGAAATCACTTAACTCATTTTTCAAGTGGGAGTAATCTGCTCTGAAGACTCTTACCCTTTTGTTAATGTGTCTTTCTGCTCTCACGTTGCTTTCAAAAATGAAAATAAATGCACCCCTTTTACAGCTAATAGACATATTTTCTCTCTCTCGAAAGTTGAACAGAGCACCTCCAATCTCAACACATTTTATTTTTGTCAAGATTTGGGCATTAGTATGTTTACACTACAGTTAAGCCTCTGTTATCTGTTCAGAATGATGTTTTTTAAAATAGTAGAATCTGTTCATGCCCCTTGACCTGCAATTTACAGAGACAAGCCCTATGGCACAATGTTCACATTGTGTGTACTTCTCATAATGATAATCGAGAGATGATCAATTCGGTGCTGCTTCTGAGTTTTTCCTGCTTGCTAACGGTATTAACTAAATACAAAGGCAGTCAACAGCACTGCCTCATATCTTTCTCATGAGCATGAGGAATATTGGTAAAGGAATTTTAAAACAGATCTACCATTTTTTATCAATAACCACTCTCACATGCTGGAGCAATAAATTCATGTAAGGAAGCTGAACTAAAGAGATACGAATTTAGAAGTTTGTTGTAACAGCTTGAAATCCTTGAAGGATAAAAACATGGTCAAAGTAGGTGATTATCGGGTATCTCTTACAGAATACTTTTTTTTTTTTCAGTTCAAGAGCATTTAGCTTATTTATTTATTTTTATTTCTTAGAGACAAGGTCTTGCTCTGTCGCCTAGGCTGGAGTGCAGTGAAACCATCAATAGCTCACTGCAGCCTCAACTCCTGGGTCAAGTGATCCTTTTGCCTCAGTCTCTTGAGTATCTAGGACTATAGGCACGTACTACCATGCCCAGCTAATTTTTTATCTTTTTTTTAGAGATGGGGTCTTGCTATGTTACCCAGGCTGGTCTCAAATTCCCATGCTCCTGGGATCCTCCTGTCTTGGCCTCCCCAAATGTTGAGATTACAATCATGAGCCACTGTGTCCGGCCAGTTATTATTTTTTTATATGTAAGGATGATTTTTTTTAATTTATTTTAATTGGCAAAACTGTATATATTTATATAATGGTATCTGGTAGATTTGAACCAGGGATGCTGTTCAATACCTTACAACGCACAGGACAACCTCAACAAAGCAAAGATTTATGCAGCCCCAAATATCAGTAGTGCTGAGGCTACCAAACCTGACTATGGATTAGGTAGATGTGGCTCAAAAACTGAAAGATTCAGCTGGTCTTTTCCTCACTGCATAAAATGATTTGCTTCAACCATCAACTTTTCCATGACATTCAACAGAAGGACTGTGTTGGACACAGGGAGGTCCTCCGGCAGATGGCTCAGTGTACCATGCATATTGCTAGCGCTGGTTTAAAGTCAGTCTTGTTCCCTGAGCAGGTGCTCCGAGAAAAAGCCCTCTCTTTGAAGATGCATCTCTAGGAAAATGGCAGGTGCATTGCTCTTGCAGGAAGTGCATGCTTTCAACATGTCTGTGGACGGGATTGGATAGGATGTATGCACAGCTCATAAATGGGTCTTTAATAACTACATGAATAATTGAAAAAGAATCATGTTCAGAGTCATAGGATGCAAGTTTAAAAATTCAATTTACTTTACACTTCTTTGTTTCCCCAAGAATATTCTAGATTTTGGAAATTTTATAACATAACTGAAGATGCTTCCAACTGGATTTCAAAAGATAGGCTTTTCCCTTCCTTTCGCTTTCTTCTCTCTCTCTCTTTCTCTCTCTCTCTCTCTCTCTCTCTCTCTGTTTTCAGATAGGATTTTGCTCTATTGCCCTTGCAATAGTAAACTATATGTGAGATATATATATATATATACACACCAGAAAGTATTTTAAATATTTATTTTATTTAAATAGGCTTTCTTTACATTTTCATAGTTCAAATTCTGTAATTTTTAGTAATAGTGATACTCAGTATATCATATATATGTATGTGTAGTGTACTGTATGGTAAATATACTATATATTTTATATATAATATAAAATATTATATCATATATACTGTATATACATATTGTTTATATAGTACATAATTGTACAGATTTGTGTCTCTATATATATATCTATGTCTCGCTAATACTATACATACTATATATAGTAAACTGTATCATATACATGTATGTGTGTATACATTTATACTAGTACAGTTCCTTCATCAGATATTTAATTTGCCTATCTTCCTTCCCAGTTTGTGAATTCTCTTTACATTCCCTTAGCAACGTCTTTCACGTAGCATAATAATTTTTTAAAGTTTTGATGTAGTCCAATGTATTAATTGGTTCCTTTAAAGATCAAGCTTCTTGTCTTAAATAAGAAATACTCGCCTAAATCTAAAGTCACAAAACTTTTCTTGCATTTTTTCTTCTGGAAGTTTTATAATTTTATGCTTTATATCTAGGCATATGATTCACTTTTGAGTTTTTTTCGGACATATTGTGAGTTACAGATCAAAGCTTTTTGCTTACTTTCCTTTCTTTTGTATATGGATATTCAATGTTTCCAACACCATTTCTTGAAAACAAAATTATTCCCGCATAGAATTATCTTTGAGTCTCTTTGAAAAATTGTCCATATATACATGGTTCTAGGTGGAGTCTCTAGACTATAATATTGATCAGTTTTTCTATCTTTATGTCAGTAACACCCTGTTTCAATTAGTATAGCTCTACACCAAGTCTTGAGGTCAGGTAGCAGGAATCCTCCAAGTATGTTCTACTGCTACAAAAGTGTTTTGTTTATTGTAGGTCTTTTGTATTTTCATTGAAATTTTAAATATATCTTGTTAATTTATGTATTTTCTAAAAGTCTACTGTTATTTCATTTGGGACTGCAAAGAATCTGCACATTAATTTGTACAAAATAAATATCTTAACAATATTGTATCTTCTCACAAGGGTGTTGTGTTTGTGAACACAGTCTGTTTCTCCATTTGCTTAAGCCTTCATCAGTGTCCCTCAGTGACACAGTGTAGATTTCAGCACACAGACTTTGTCAGATTTACTACTCTACAGTTGATAGATTCATCGACCAAAGTACATTTTTGTGATGGATTGGAAATAAATAAATAAAAATAATAAAATATCTAATTATCTATGACAGAGTATTGAAAAGTGTCATCCTTTGAGATTCTCTTGAGAAACCTGAACATTCTGAAAGTTTCCCATTTCTACAATATTAACATTCTGATTACACCTTAGTTTGTTCTATTATTCAATGGAAATTTGATAAAGTTTAATTCCCACTTCACTGAGACAGTATACAGGATTTATGACTGTGTGCAAGAAATTGGTCTGTATCTTTCATGTCTACCAAATTCAAGTTAATTACTAGTAAAGCTTACTAGATAATGAAAGTTTTTTTAAGCAGGCTTGCATTAAGATCTACTCAACTAAATTTTGAAAACATTCCAAGCAGAGGCAAATATTTAAAATAATCAATATAAACGCCTAATTTGCACTAATAGAAAATATATATTTTTGAGTACACCAAGAAATTTTAATTTTGAACATAAAATCTACCATTACTATTTCCTAGTGTATCTAGACTTTAAAGGTAAACTCACTGATACAGGACTGATTGATAGATAAATAATCACAAGGGTATTCTTTACTGACTAATTATAGTATACAAAGAAGTTTACTAGGCCAATTACATACATCATGTCTTATTTATTTCTCCCAGTAACTCTGCAAGGTAGCTAGTGTTATTGCCATATTGTAGATTGATTGCAGACATACTCATCAACAGCTGGCACTAAATCCATCATCAATCTTTAAGTTGATGGCCATACATAACCTCATGCATATATAAACAAGAGCATTTTCATGAAAAAAAATTAAATACCTAAATTTAAAACAAAGCAATGGCTTTAGTAATTTGTATTTTAAACACGTTTATTTCTAAAATGGCTTTTAAACATGCATTTTCAAAGATCAAACACTCTCAAAAACACCAAAATAGCCAGACATACATTTCCCAAGGAATGCTCAAATATTGATTGAAAAGTGTAAAGAAACCTGTGAAAAAACAAGAGTATGACTCAATGCTTCAGAGAGAAATGTTAATGAAAATATCTTTTCATGCACAATGCTAGCAGTACATAAATCCTAATTAAAACCCAAGTTACATGGGCTGTAGTGTCAGATGATGATTAACTGTCTGAAATTTCTCGGAAGTTTGAGTTGTTAGAAATGAGATTGCTAATTTAATTTATTTTAATGCCTGTGAAATAAAGTTGTGATTCTCTGAACTGCTCTTAAGAGAATACAGTGTTAATAAAATATTTGCATTATCTCTATAAATTCATGTTCCACCTACTCATTTCTGTTGATATTAGAATAAATCAGAAGTCTACATCTAGCAGTAACAGAGTAGATCATTCAAACCAACCTTCTTATTGAAAATGTAATATGTGATTTTTTAAAAAGTCTCTTAAAACCATTTTAGTGCTAAAATCACATTTAAGATTACAGCTTCAAAACTGATGATCACAGCCTGAGCAACATAGTGAAACCTTGTCTCTACAAAAATGTTTTAAAAATTAACCAGGTGTGGTGGCACACACCTATAGTCTCAGTTACTGAAGAGGGTGAGGTGGGAGGAAGTCTTCAGCCCAGGAGTTCAAGGCTGCAGTGAACCATGATTGTGCCACTGCACTCCAGCCTGGGTGACAGAGTAAGACCCTGTCTCAAAACAAAAAACAAAGAAACAAACAAAAAAAGTTGATGACCAGATGATGATCCAGCTAGACCAAATGATGATCCAGCCACAAAGCAGACTTTGCCCTAGTGCACAGTTCCAAATAGGAAGAAACTGTGAGGGTTCTTGCAGCATCACCATGTAATGCGGCAACTCTCAGACCCCAGTCAAACCTGAAGTTGCGCAATCTAATACACTTGACTCTAACAGTTTCCTCCCTCCATGGGTTTCACCCTCAAGGCAAACACGAAACAAAAGTAAATACAGTCTTGCTAGTGCTTGCAGTCTACCTTCATAGCATCTATGAGCAATTCAGGGAAGAGTATGGCCCCGTGGCTGAAAGAACCTAGAATTTCGGTGTCCATGGATTATCCGCTTTGGAGAAAAATGCCACTAATCCATTTGTAAATACACCTGTCAATTCACAAAGACTACCAAGCCCATGAAGAAAGAAACGATAAGTCACCAGCAAGAGCCAGCAGAAATCCCAAAGGACTTAAGATTGTGCAATGAACAGATATATATGATAACCATTTTTTTGAAGGATGTTCAAAAAGCTTGGGAAAAAAAAGTTGGAAAACATCTGCAGGGAATAAGAAAATATTAAAAATGAAAAAATAAAGATCAAATCAAACTTAGATCAGAGAAATAAAATAAACAAAATGAGAAAATGAATGCATCCACCTAAGGGCAGATTAAACAAAGCTGAAGAGAAAATGTATAAACTTCAGAAGATGTGAGAAGAAATGATCCAGAGTATCATGGAAAGATGAAAAGAGCTGGGAAACCGGGTGCAGTGGCCGGCACCTGTAATCCCAACTATTCAAAAGACTGATGTGGAAGAATTGCTTGAGGCCATGAATTAGAGAACAGCCTGGGCAACATAGCAAGACCTAGACTCTAAAAAAACTTTAAAATATAAAATATTAGCCAGGTATGGTGGCATGTGCCTGTACTCCCGGCTACTCAGGAGGCTGAGGCAGGAGAATCACATGAACCCAAGAGATCAAAGCTACAGTAAGCTATGATTGTGCCACTGCTCTCCAGCCTAGGCAACAGAGGGAGATGTCATGTATAAAGAATATAAAATAGAGAGTTAGAAATAAGGAAAACAATATGAGAATATCTAATATATGCATAATTATAATACTTAGTCCATCAAGATATTAGTCAATGAGACCAACAAGCAAAAAAGATAAAGAAACACAAAGGCTATTGAAAAAAATAGAAATACAAAATGCAGACTTTAATGTAACTAGAAAGAATACATTCCAGAAAATATAAAACTGAGAACTTCAAAAATGTGTAAACTGTAAGAAGGAACTAAAATTAATCCTTGAAATGTAGTGAAAATACATATTAAACTTAAGGATTTGATGCATTGGTTTAACCATGCATTAGATACAGTAGAAAACAGAATTAATGAAATAGATTATAGGTCTTGAGAAAAAATAATACAGAATGTAGCTTGAAAATAAAATTAAATTTTAAAAATACACACACAAAAAAATGACTAAAAAAGGAGCCACAGGGAGAAAATCTAAATTATGTGCAAACAGTGAAAACAAGAGAAACAGCACCAATATTTGAAGAGGTAATTGGCTATTTTCAGAATGTAAGAAAACATCATTGCAAATCTCAAGGTGATCAAAAAATTCTGATCAGATTAATAAACCTCTAATGGTAGCACAGTGAAATGGCAGAAACTCAAAGAAAACCCATCTTAAAGGTATCAGGAGGATATAGACAAACTATCTGTAGAAAATGTATTATTTCTAAAGGATTAACATTTAAACTGACAGCTAAATTCTTCATAGCAATAATGGAAACCAGAGAATAGGAGAGTGATTTCTTGGATGGCTGAAAGAAGTAATTGCAAATTCAAATTCAATGAGAATATTGTTCAAGAAGAGGATGTCATAAAGACACATTTAGCCATGCAAACTGAGAGTTTCCAACAGCTTGCCACCTCCGAAAATATAGTTTAGATCACTGATAGTTTTCTTAAGAGAATAATCACAGATAAAAGTAGGAGGTACAAAAAGGAATGAAATACAAATAAAGTAGGGTAATTGTCAGAAAATCAAAATTAATATTGAAATAATAAAATAAGCAATCATATCTGAAAAAGATTCCTAAAAAACACAAAACAGGCTGGGTGCATTGGCTTATGCCTGTAATCCCAGCACTTTGGGAGGTTGAGGTGGGCGGGTCACAAGGTCAGGATCCAGACCATCCTGGCCAATATGGTGAAACCCTGTCTCTACTAAAATACACAAAACAAATTAGCCAGGCGTGGTGGCATGCGCCTGTAGTCCCAGATACTCAGGAGGCTGTGAGGCAGGGGAATCATTTGAACCTGAGTGGCAGAGGATGCCATGAGCTGATATTGTGCCACTGCACTACAGTGTGGGTGACAGAGCAACACTCCATCTAAAACACACACAAAGACACAGACACACACACACACACACACACACACACACACAACATTGAAAGGTACTAACAGCAAGTAAGTTAGCTCATAAACATGGAGCTAAAATACACTAAGTATTTTAAGAGAAGTGTAAAATGTATTAATTAAAATTAGTGATTATATTAAGGATCCATGTTGCAATTTCTAGGGTTATTTACTAAAACCAGTACAATCTTTTAACATCTAGTGCAGTAAGAGAAGTGGGAGTAAAGGGAATTAAATAATTTTGTTTATTTATTTTCTGAGACAAGATCTTGTTTTGTCGCCCAGGCTGCAATGCAGTGGTGTCATCATAGGTCGCTGCAGCCTTGAACTCATGGGCTCAAACTCTTCTGTCAGCTCAACCTCCAGAGCACCTATGACTACAGGTGCACACCACTACACCTGCCTATTTTTTTTTTTTTATGTCTTACAGAGATGAGGTCTTCCTAAATTGCTGAGTCTGCTCTTGAACTCCTGGAGGATTCTCAAGTGATCCTTCTGCCTTGGCCTCCCAAAATGCTGGGATTAAAGGTGTGAGCCACTGTTCCTGGCCTGGAATAATTTTTTAAAAAGCTATTCAAACAAGATATAGAAGTGAGATATTAATAGTACAATTTAGGATAGAGGACTTAAACACAAATATATAAAAAATAAAACAGTGGATCTGCAGCTGAAAATCAAAGATTACGAGATCCAAACAGATGCTACATAAAAAAGACTCCAAACCTTAGTCAACAGAAAGGCCTGAAGTAAACATATGGGAACTATACACAATTGGATTACTAACAAAACATAGGTAATGTTAATGTCAAACTAAAAAGACATTAAGGCATCAAGCACCGCAAAACTTACAGAGAATCACTTTATGAGAAGAACCTCAATTTGCCACAAAGCTGTAAAAATTCTAGACTGTATCCACTAAAATTCATAAGCACATAAAATGCACAAAACTAAATTTTAGGAAAATATAGGAAAAAATTTTAAACATCCATAAACATCATGGGAAAATTTAATAGACCTATTTTAGTCACTGAAAGAATATGAATACGTAAACTACTACCTATGAAACTATATAGAGTATGTGAACAACATATTTTAACAGTATAGCACACTGCACCAACCACTGCAAAATAAACACTTTTCTCAGCGGTGAAAAGAATATTGGTAAGAAATAAAGTATAAAAATGTAAATAACTGGAAAAAAATACATCAATTTGGAAAGTAAATAATGATCTGTGAAAAAATTCATGAGTGAGATAAAAATTAATAATAGAAATTACAAAATAGTTTATCTGAACAACAGCAAACGTATCATTTACCTGATTTTTGGAATGTAGCTAATTCAGTACCTGAGCAAAATTTACAGGTATATAATAACGTATTAGAAAAGATATTTGAAAATTAATAAAATTAGAATTTCAAGAAGATAGTAAAACAACAGCAAGATTTATAAAGATAACAGCAGGAATTAATGGAACAACAACATGTAACAGAATGAAGAGGAAAATCTAAAGTTAGTTCATTAGGAAGTGTAAGGAAAGAGATAAACCCTGATGAATTATATTGATTAAAACAATGGAAGACGCATGTATATTCTGGGGCTTAAAAAAAAAAAACACGCTGCTTTGCAGATATAAAAAGATAAAAGAGATCATTATTTACTTCTCTATTTTCATATATTCAAAAATTTAAAAGAAATGAAAAGACTTCTTTAAAAAAATATAGAACAAAAGTGACTCAAAAATAAACAGAAAATCTGAATAAGCCCCCTACTGCACTCTAGTCTGGGTGATAGAATGAGACCCTGAGAAAGGGAAGGGAAGGCAAGGGGAGCGGAAGGGGGAGGGAGGAAAAGAAAGGAAAAGGAAGAAAAGAAAGAAAAGAAGAAAGAAAGCAAGAAAGAAAGAAAGAAAAAGAAAGAAAGAAAGAAGGGAGGGAGGCAAGGAGGGAGTGAGGGAAGGAGAGAAAGAGAAAGAGAGAGAGGGAGGGAGGAAGGAAGGAAGAAGGGAGGGAGGGAGGGAGGGAGGGAGGGAAGGAAGGAAGACATCAAATTAGCTGCCAAAATTCTTGCCACAAAGAAAACTATGCAGAGAGGGTTGCATTTCTTAGTTCAGGAAGATCCTAAGCAAAATATAGCCCCAATCTTAAACTCTTCAAGTGAATATTAAAAAAAAAAGATATATCCTTCCATATTATTGTGTGATAGTGTAACTTCTGACCCATATCCAACAAGGAATAGGATTAAGAAAGTGGCAAACAAGGTCACCCAGGGACTATTTTCAGCAATGTGTGAAAAGCATACAAATACATAATTATCAAATTAGGCTTACCCCTACACACAAAGTGGAATAATCAATATTAAAATATATGAAGAAATTTTATAGTATATTTTCATATATTTATATATATAAAACAAAGGAAGTCAATACAATGACAATAAAGAGGAAAAAAATCAACTCATTGCATTCGATAATAAAAGACAAAATACAACATCTATCCATTCACAGCTTTAAAAATATTTTAGAAAACAAAAAATCAAAGAGAATTTTCCTAATCTGATAAAAATTTACAACTAAAAGCCAGTAGAATTGAGGACCTTATTTTAATGGGTTAGAGTGTTCTAAATCTTGTCTCTAAAGTCAAAAGTACATAAAGAGATGCTCAAGTCTTTGTTCTATTTGGCACTGTACTTGAAGGCTTATAGAAAGAGCTGCTAAGGAGACAAAAATAAACACATCAAAAATTGAAAAGGAAGCAGCAAAATTGTTGTTACTCCCAGTTGATAGGAGTGTGCTCTAGGAAGTCCCAAAGAATACAAGAGTTTAACAAGTCTCAAAATTAATGTTCAACAAGTAAGTAATAGCATTTTCGATTTTAGCAATAACATAAAATGAACATTTTAAGAAGCCAAATATTACCAAAGCTTTGAAAACATCATTTCTTACAAATTAATTTTTAAAAATATGTAAAAGACCTCTATTCAGACCACTACAGAATATGATAAGGAAAAAAATCTACAATACTTAAATGTGTATAAGGATGCACATTTCCATGAACATGTCTGTTCAATGTTGAAAGATGTCCAACAGCCCAAACTAACCTAGAGATAAATTACATTCTTAATTAAAAATCAGATGTTTGTTTGTTTTCCAAGTTGGGGATTCTAAAATTTATACAAAAATCAACACACCAAAAGTAACCAAGAGTCTCTTGCAAAAGAACAAGAAAAGAAGATTTATACTAGATATCGTTGATTATTATAAAATCATGATGATGAAAAATGTGTTTGGCACAGAGATAGACAAAGAGACCACTTGAACTTTAGTGATATGGGTTAAATTGTTTAGAATAAATGGTATTGTGATATTCTAAGGAAAAATAAACTAGACCTGTTACAGAATGCAATAAATATATTCCCTGTGTATTTTCAATATGAAAGATAAAATATTAAGCTTGTTTGCAAATAAAATAAAAGAAAATCCTCATGCCTCTTGGTAGGAAAAGATACCCTAAACAAAAATCCCAATCCACCAATCTGAAAGAAAATATTATAAAGTCTGTAAACGAACATTAAGAACTTTCGCTTATTTAAAGAAATAAAAACTTAGAAGGAAAGTCTCAGAAGATATTTGCAACATATACAATCAGTGAAGCACTCTAATCAAAATAAAGTAATAAGAAGACACGCAACTCAATAGAAAAATTGATCAAAAACAGATGCTTCACCAAACAGGATATATGAATAACCAATAGATATATGGAAATGTCTCAACCTCAGGGTAAACACAGTAAACACACAATGGGTTTCCACATGCACACACTAGATTGAAAAAAGAAAATAGGATTTTTATACTACCACATGTTGAAGGCTGCACACTTCTGGTGAAAACAGGCATTTCTGTACTGGAAAACAGTTCATCCTTATATAAACTATATAGTTGAATATTTGAACCAGCAATTCTATAATGGCACATGTCTCAGAAAACCAATGCTTGTGGGAAAGGAGGGTGCATGGAGAAGAACGTTTTTAAGACGAATTTATAATAACATCAAACTGGAAATAATACCTATATCTATTAGAAATAAAATGGACATATGGACTGTGGTATGTTCAGTCTTTAGAATTCTATACAACAATTAAAATGAGTGTAATAGATGTATACACAGCAGCACACATGAACATTATAAAACAGAATTATGCATGAAAAGAGCACATCAGAAATTAATATGAAGTTGCATTCATTTACAGTCTCCAAACAAACAAAATTTAACTGTGTGATTCAGGGATGCCTTTATCATTGGGAAAATATAAAGAAAAGCATGGAAATGAGTAGCAGACGAGAATAATGGTTATCACTGAGGATGGATAAGGAGATAGAAATGCTCTGAAGATGGTAACATTGTATTTCTTCACATGGGTGCTGGCTACAGACACACTTGCCTTTGGCTTTCACATTGCATGGAGCACTGATAATATAACAGAACACACAGAACTTTGATTTGCGTGTATTATACTTCAAACGGATTTTTTTTTAATCAGTGTAAATCTAAGTGCAGCATAAATGTTGACCAGTTAACCTCATGCATCTATTGTACTATTTCATGCGGCCCCGTTATTTGTGGTTTCTGATGGCTCTCTTTACATTGTCCATCTTGAAAATACCATTAGAAACCATGGACACATCACCAGAGAGTGATTCATGCTAATGAGGAAAACATGCAGTGGAATTTCTGTTTTCCACTTCCTATTAATTTAAAAGCATTGAGGCTGGGCACCATGCCTCACTCCTGTTCTCCCAGCACTCTGGGAGGCTGAGGTGGGAGGACTGCTTGGGCCAGGAGTTTGAGACCCACCTGTGCAATATAGCAAGACTGTCTCAATGAAATTTAAAAAATTTAGCTTGGTATGGTGGTGCCCAGTTGTAGTCCTAGCCACTCAGGGTACTGAGACAGAAGGACTGCTTGAGCCTAGGAGCTGGAGGCTGCAGTGTGCCATGATCACAACACTGTACTCCAGGCTGCATAAGAGTTATGTCTACTTTTTTAAAAAGGAGGGGTATTGAAAAAGCCTCATCCAACCTCTAAGCCCCTTCAGCAACTTCCCAATAGACACACTTCCATACAGTGGCAGCAGCTGATGAATAGTTGTGAATTCACTTATTCCCAGATGTGAAACTCCAACATGAGCTGAGCCATCAATCCACCCATCCCAGGCCCATCCTCAGGTCTATAGCATTGTCTGAGGCTTAACACTACAGTTATTCTTTCTGATTGCACAACAGCATGTGCAACAATTTATTAGGACGCTCTAAGTGTTTACACCAATTGCCACTGTACTGTACTTTACCTATTTATCTAGGCACATAAAATATTCAGTTAGTTGTATGGAAACCACATTATAAAACCTTTAATTATTCAAAGAGATTTGTGGGGGGGATGATCTAATTCAGTAGAAACCAGATTACCTAGAATTTAACATTATTGGGGATGGGGGAACTGGCAAAAAAATTACCTGGGAGGTACATAAAAAAGTTAGAAAACACTCCACTAAACAGACTTTAAAAGGTGACACTACATAATGAGCATTCTAAAAATACATAGAAGAGAACACCTGGCTGCACAGGAATGATATCCTTCATGGAAAGTCCATTTGGAAAGGCATATGCCTGGCATTTAGCTCAATGAATTTTTTATTTTCTTTTCAATGTGCCTTACGGTTTAGTTGAGGCTGGGAGTGTTGGCTTATATCTGTAATCCCAGCACTTTGGGAGGCCAAGACAGGCAGATCACTTGAGGACAAGAGTTCGAGACCAGCCTGGCCAACACAGCGAAATCCCATCCCTACTAAAAAAATACAAAAATTAGCCAGGGGTGGTGGCACATGCCTGTATTTCCAGCTACTCAGGAGGCTGAGGCAGGAGAATCGCTTGGTTGCAGTAAGCCGAGATCATGCCACTGCACTCCAGCTGGGGTGACAGAGTGAGACTCTGCCTCAAAAAAAAAAAAAAAGAGTTAGTTGAAACAAACTTACCTTTATTTATAGCTGTTCCTTGTTTTTGAATTAAAATTGTGTTATACAATGTGGTCACCGATGTTACTGAACAGAGCCCTGGCTGGGTCCAAATATAAATGCCTCCTTAAGGATTAAGACTTGCCTCAGCAAGATATTAAAAATAAATTACTATGGGCTCTGAAATGTTTTAAAGTGAGGAGAAATACAGAAGTTTCCAGCGGTCTTACCTTACTGCAATTAGTGTATTGCCTCTGAAGTGATGAATCTGAATATAATAAAGCTCATTTTGGGTATATGATTTTTTATATCCTTGCTAAATTATATCAGCCTAATTATGTAACAGTCAACACCCAAATACCTTTATCATTTCACTAGTTTTACTTCTTAAAGTGAAGTTGGTCAGAACACTGCTAAGTTACTTTCTATTTTTGTATGTAAGAAGAGGCATTGCTAAAATTTTGCTATTACAATTTCCACCTTAATTTCCTAAAGTATATTGTTTGTGAAGTCCTTTAATATGAGATACTACTTTCAATAACACTTTAAAAATTCCCTATTAGGTTACAACTTGTATGTTTTTCATATCTGTTTAGTTTCTCCTCTCAAAACTGGAGTAGTTCCTCCTTACCAGGGGCAGTGGGGGATACTTTTCAAGGCCCCCAGTGGATGCTTCAAGCATAAACTTTAACATGGGTACCAAACCCTATATATGCAGTGCCCTTCCTATACCTACATACCCATGATAAAGTTTATGTTATAAATTAGGCACAGTAAGAGATTAACAACAATAACTAAAAACCAAATACAACAACTGTGACAATATATACTCTAACAAAATTGTACGTGAATGTAATGTCTCTCTCTCTCTCTCAAAATATCATTGTACCGTTCTAACCTAACCATGGGTAATGAAAATTACAGATAACGGGGGTTGGGGGACTGCATCTTTCTCTCTCTCTCTCTCTCTCTCTCTCTCTCTCTCTCTCTCTCTGCTAGATCTAAATCCACCCAGACAACAAGCAGTGAAGACAAAACACCAGTAGGCAGTAAGAAGGCTTTAAGAATTTTCTGAATACTGAAAGCAACCGAAAAACATTATAACTGACATAATAATGTTAAAATGACCAAGAAATAAAGAAAACATCAAGGCACTAGATACAGGAGCTCAAGCCAGTCAGAAGAAAACAGAAGTATTTACAAGAGTAAATGAGAACAGAATCACGTGGTGCAGAAAAAGTACGAGCTTGCAGAGATTAGCAACCAAGTTAGCTGTACAGAGACACTTTGGGTGAGAGGCACCCATGGCTCTCTGACCTGCATATCATGAATGCTGGTTGTTTATACTAATAATGAAGTATGTATGAAGAAAGACAAGCAGAAAAATTATATATAACAACAATACAATAACACACAGCAGCAGAAATATTCATTTTTTTTCCCTTTTCCATGCATTCACTATTTCACCCATGTATTCCTTTATTCAACTAATATTTTTTTGAGTCCATACTACATTCCAAATACTGTTTTAGACAGTAGGGATAAAGACAGGCTACAAAGTGATCAAGCTGGATTAAACAGACTAAGGACAAATGCACAGTATGGGAAGGAGGAGAGGGTTGAGGGCCCCTCTAAAAAAAGTGCTTGCTACTGGGTGCATGAGAAATAGGCACAACTCTAGCCAGGTAATGCAGCCCCACAGGTACTCCACCTGCAAAGTGTGTTGAGGGCTAAATTTCAGCCTCCATTAGTCTCTTAGCCTCCAGTCTTGCACCATGCAAGCTGTGCAGTAATACCAGCAGTACATGTGTGCATGCACACCTTTTATTATTTTGAATTGCAAGAAATGCAACTTTATTTTGATTGCAGAATGGTTTGCCTATCACTGAAACAGCAAGTCAAAGATGCCTTGCAACAAGGACACATGTACAATAGGGCATTTCTGGCATCAGAAGACATGGCCTAGCATTTGCGGGTGAAATATGTGGCCACCTGTGAGATTCAAATGTTTGAAGGTGGCACTGAGATTCTAGGGTAGAAAAAGTAAGAAAAAAAATGCAAATGTTTATGTTTCTTTTCTTTTCTTTTCTTTGCAAAGGAACAATATCCAATGAGACATTGTTCTTCTTAGGAAATTGCTCCTACCCCTTCCCCCCATAACATAATCGATATAAACATTGCAGAAACCTCCCTCTCTGAGCCCAGGGAAGTGAGAGGACAGTGGAGAATTTTCTCTCCACATCTAATTCCGTCCTCATTTCTGAAAGGGGATGCTGACTTGCAACCCCATGGTGCCTGCAGGTGCAGCCGACAATGATGCTTGCAGTTTCCATGAGCCATTGCGTTTTCTGCTGAGTGAGATGGAAATATGACAGGTGAGGGCCTGACATTCTCTTGCCTAAAAAATACACTAGAAAATAAGGCTCCTTTCCTGGCATGCAGTGTTCAGAGGAAGACATGAAGATTATATCCATCTGTGCTAATAACAGCAAACAAGTGTGAATGATGCCAACATTTGATTAAAAACACCACATAGGCAGGGGAAGTCTATTGTGGGCTGATCACACCAATGAGTTATAACCGAAATCAGTGGCAGACAGGTATAATTGCATGTCCAATCTGAAGACAGACTTCTTCCTGTTTGTTTTATTTTACCTTCACTTTAATTTCCTTATAGTGTCACAATCTAATTCCATTTAATGACGGGGGCAAGGGGCGGGAAAAGAAAAATTTAATAAATTTCTACAACTAGTATTATTTGACAACAGATGGGCTGCTTCCTGACAGAAGGAGTTTTGCGTGTGAAGAATTCTAATTTAGGCCTTTTTCTGCCATGTCAGTTTCATGCTAAAAGTTTCAAAGCTAAAAACCAAGTCATATTGACAGAATAACACTTCCGTAGTGTTTACTCTTAGTAAGGTGCCCCCTCTTAACTCCATTTACATCTACAATTTTACTATCTTTAGAGCTGGACCTATTGAGGAATAAAGAAAGAAAGAAACAACAGGTTTAGACACAAAGAGAGATTACATAATTTGTCTAGGATCACAGACAGATCTAGACATGCCCAAAGTGGGACCTGTGCAATGTCTTATTCCATTTGCATGGCTATAAAGGAATACTTGAAGCTGAGTAATTTATAAAGAAAACAGGGTCCAGGCATGGTGGCTCATATCTGCAATCCTAGCACTTTAGGAAGCTGAAGCAGGAGGACCACTTGAGGTCAGGACTTTGAGACCAGCCTGGGCAATTCAGCAAGACTCTGTTCCTACTTTTTTTTTTTTTTTTTTTTTTTGTTTTTTTTTTAGTTAACTGGGCGTGGAAGCATGCACCTGTACTCCTAGCTGCTTGGGAGGTTGAGGTTGGAAGATGGCTTGAGCCTAAGAGTTTGAGGCTGCAGTGAGCTATGATTGCACCACTGTTCTCCAGTCTAACAGAGCAAGACCTTGTCTCTAATTAGAAAAATAAAAATAAAAGAAAAGAGGTTTATTTGGCTAACAGTTCTTCAGGGTGTCCAAGAAGCACAGCACCAGCATCTGCTTCCAGTGAGGTCACAGGGAGCTTCCACTCATGGTGGAAGAGGAAGGGGAGCTGCTGTGTGCACAGATCACATGGTGAGAGAGGAAGCAAGGGAGAGGAGGGGAAGGTGCCAGGCTCTTCTAACAACCAGATCTCCTGGGAAATAATAGAGCAAGAACTCATGCCTCACCTGGAGGACTGCGCCAAGTCATTCATGAGGGATTTGGCCCATGATCCAAACGCCTCCCATCAAGTCCCACCTCCAACACTGGGGATCAAATTTCAATGTAAGATTTGGAGAAGACAAATATCCAAACTATATCATACTCTGTGAGTATGGCATCAAAGCCTCTGCTCTCTGCTTGTCTTGAAACCTGCTTCTAGACAGCATCTTAGGGGGTACCAATAAGTATCCCCATATTCTAAACCAGCGTTTCTCAACGTTAATACTAGTGGCATTATGAAGAAGAGAATTCTTTGTTCTGATGGGCTATCCTCTGCATTGCAGTATGTTGAGCAGCATCTAGGATTTATATCTACTAGATGCCAGAAGCATCACCAATCTCCAGTTGTAACAACCCAAAGTATCTCCAGGCATAGCCAAATGTCCCTTGGAGAGGAAAACTTAAACCCCATTGGGGGTTAATGGTTCAGCTAGAGGAATCATTCTAAGTATGAGTAAGAAAACGATTGACTTAGAGCAGGGTTTATTAACGTTAGCACCACTGACATTTGTAATCAGATCAATGTTAAGGATGAGTGTCCTGTAAATTGTAGGATGTTAAACGGCAACCCTGGTCTCCATCAACTAAATGCATTAACACCCTTCAAACTCACTGTGACAACCAGAAATGTCTCCTTACATTGCCAACCAGGGCACAACTGCCCATAACTGAGAACCATGGTTCTACCTCAAGGAGTGTGTCTACCAATGCAAGACCTAGTAATAGACTGTGGGGCTGGCCTCACCATACTTGGCCAATCAGCCTTGTTCAAGCCTTATGGGGCACAGAAAAGACAGTGGTGAAGGTTGAAGATGATGGAGAGTCGGCCCTGTCAGCTATGATGGTGATGGAGCCAAATTAAAAGAAGTGGTCCTTGGTCTTCTAGAAAGGAACTCTGTCCTGGTCTCACCTCTAGAGACCAGGTGAGGGTCACAGAATAGGTTCAGCTGAGGTGACAGAGGAAGGAAAGAGACTTGGCCCAAGTCAAATGAACTGCAGTGGGTGGAACTTGCCACAGAAACCCTGGAAATCGCAGATGCCTCCAAAGTAAAGTTCAACTGTGTACAGCTGCTGCTCCCAGAAGATGACAGCATCAGACTTTAACTCCACCACCAGCCACAGAAGCAGCTGCCTTTTTCCTCTCATGGCCCCTCTCCTCTTAGTGAGGAAACATGTCAACTTCACACTCCTTTTTTACTGAATGGTTGTCCTGTCTGTGGCTTTCCCAGGAAAGGAAAGTGAAAAAATTTTCTAATGAAGGAGAAATTGCAATAGACTGAATTGGATGGTTAAGGTCCTTGAGTGGCCAGAATTCCTATGCTTTATGCACATTATTCCCCCATGGGTAAGGATAAAGAAGGCTACTGATTAGATTGAGATGTAAGAATGCATTTGTTGCCTATTTGTGTTATACTGAATCCCACTAGTCTGTACGTTACCAGAACCTCTTAGTGGGTAGACGGGAGTTAGGTAACTACCTAATGACACATTTTACACCAGGCACTTACTAAGAGTTGAGGGCTTGGATAAGACAACTTAGGAGGTCTCTTTTTATGCGATTTAACTATCTTTTTAATATAATGGTCTAAAGGAATATGCATCCCTAAAACCAGGAGCAAAATGGTGAAGATTGTGGATATATTCTGTCTTTGCCATGAATAACTATGCTACCAACCTACCCACTAGAGCTAGTGGCGTGCAAACAATTTCATGTATCTTTTATTTCTTCTCTGAGATTCTCAGCAGAACCACGAGAAGCATAAAGATATCGCTTAGTAGGAAGAGCCTCTTACTTCCTGGTCAAGCCCTATAGAATGCAGTGACCCCCAAGGGATTGGCAGACAATTCTGATCTGTTTGCAAAGCCATGACTGTGACGCAAAAGTAGTTTGGCAGAGGGATATTGAATATGGCAGAGAGATATTGAATTCACTATGTGTTGCAACCCTTGTGGGCTGAATATATTCATATAACTCATATACTTGACTACCTTAATCCTAGATAAGTGCTTGAAGGTGTATTTACTTTCACTAATAAGTAGTTAGTAAATCAATGTCAAAACATATACCTTCTTTGATGTTAGTCTTGCTCAATATTTTAGATGTTTAAAATACGTTTGAGAATACTTTTGGTAATATATTTTATTTTACTTTGGTTGCTACAATCTTTGTCACAGCTCCTCTAATGAATAAGTCATACTTTTAATAATCCCTCTCAATGTAGCTATCGTTTTACAAGACTTTCTCTATCTCTCACTTGGTTAGCTGAAGCAAATGCTATTTAACAGAATGTAAATCCTATTTAACAGAAAGGAGCTCCCCATGAAGGTGCTGCCCTCTTCTTCCCTTGGGGAGCCTTATGCACAAAAGTGCCTCTGTATGCAGAAGGCACCTGGATACCATAAAAGGTTGTACCCCATGGGGAAGGCATAGGAACAGATAGATGAGTCAGGGAAAAGCAAGGTTGATGGAAGATGTTGGTATCAAAACAGCTAGAACTTGATTTGGAGCATTTGGGTTATTTCTGACTTATTCCTCACCTATACAGCAAAACCAATGTGTTTTGTAAACAGGGCACTGATTCCTGTTACGGATAGCTGGAGACATCTGACTGGAACAATGAAAGATGCTGACCAACACCAAGACTTGACCGGATTTTGGGAACTAAGAGCACACTGGGCTTTACCTAACGGTTTGATATAGGCTTAAGAAACAACTGGCACATGTACTGATGCCCAGGCACAAAGCACAAACACAAATTTTAGTAGCCATGACAGACTTCTAAGGAGCCCTTGTCGATGAGGCTCTACTTCAAAGATGCCATGTTTGAGGGGCCATCAAGGTGGTGATTCACTGATATAAGGGCAAGGGTCAGGCAGGGTTTAGAATGAAAATAAAAGTACCCTGTTCTTTCAATGAGCAAGAGAACCACAGAGTTCCCTGACATCTGGATCCAATGCCCATCCTCACTCCTTCTTTTCTGACACTTTGTATCCTAGCTTATCACTCAAGAGGAATTCAGTGAGCACTTATACACACATATGTATCCATAAGTGCCATTCATCAGACTGTGAATAAATATGAAACCTAGAGTGCTTTGTCTTACAACTAAACTTTTTGATAAGCCCAGAACACACATGTCTGTACAAGATGACACATGAATAGATACATAAAGTATCCTCAACCAAGTTGAGAATAGGGCTTCAAAGCCACCAAAAGTAGCTGGTCAGTCACAGTCCCTGAAAGGATTCCCTGGAAAGTCAGATCCTGCTTAGTCATTCAAAGCAGCGCCTCCCCTCATGAAAAGACGAGATCACAATGCAATCAGTCAAGCTCATCTGGGGCCCAGAGCCTTTGCAGAATCTCAGCCCACCAGTCTGTGGCTCAGGTGTGCCCATCTAGATAAGAGTCCCACTTTGATGTGTGTGATCACAACGTTCCTCTCATCCTTGCCTTTGAGGCATTTGTCTATGCTTCTGAGTTGGATTTCAGTGATATTTTTCCCTGCCCTGGTCACCTAGGGACTGCAAGATAACAGAGGCACAGAGCCTCCACTTACACAGAAGAAAGCAGGCTATGGGACAATCAACAGCCAGTCCCTTGAAGCTCTATCAGAGGTACTCAAGCAGTTTCTGAAGAATCTGATGCCGTGTAGGTCTGCCCACAGAAATAACAATCCTCACCCTTTTCACCTTTTTATTCTTTTTATTTTTGAGGCAGAGTCTCACTCTGTTGCCCAGACTAGAGTGCAGTGGGTGTGATCTCAGCTCACTGCAACCTTCGCCTCCTGGGTTCAAGCCTCAGCCTCCCAAGTAGATGGGACTACAGGCATGCACCAGCACACCCAACTAATTTTTTGTATTTTTAGTAGACACGGGGTTTCACCATGTTTTCCAGGCCATTCGATCTCCTTCCCACAAGTGATCTGCCTGCCTGGGCCTTCCAAAGTGTTGAGATTACAGGTGTGAACCACTGCTCCCCATCTATCCTCACCCTTTTTTAAAATATGAAACTGAAGTAGAAGTATGGAGAACATGGCTAATTCTTGTGTAGATAATCAATAATACTCTCTTAAATAAAAATCATATTTACAACAAAGGCACAAAAGAAAAAACTGGATGATTTTGGATGATTAGCTAATGTGGTCAGAAGTCAGTAGTCCCACTTGTTGCTCCTATATACATCATGTGGAACTTAAAATTCCCCTACTTTTAGTTTCTACTTTTCTGGGGGTGGGGTTGGAGGAAGTTAGATTAACAAATGCAGCCAGACTGTGACGATTATTCATATGTAATATAAATATGCGTATATAATATAAACTGATATATATATATAAATTATATATACACACATATATAAGAAGAGTTAGTAATGTTTATGTTTTATACATATGTATACAAACCCAGAAGAGTTATATATGTTATGTATATTAATGCCTCATATATACTGATATTTTCCCATAATTCAAAGGGATTTTAATAAAGGTTGTTTGAAGAATGACTTGCAAGACATACAAGCAAAATAAAATTTTCAAAATATGCTCACAATTTAACAAATAAAATAGGTAGTATATATATGATCTGTATTTTATAGTTTTAATATATTTTACATCGATCACAGATTTACATTCATAATACAATAATTTATAAAGTATACACATTTAATATATAAAATTGTGTGTGTGTGTGTGTGTGTGTGTGTGTGTGTGTGTATAAAATAGCCTTTCCATGTGGCAGGGACTCTTACTAGCACTGTATAGTAACTCTTTTGATCCTCTAAACACCATAAGGCTCAATTATTTTAAAGATAAGAAAAATGAGGCCCAGAGATGTCAAGTCTAATAAACAACACACAGCTCATGAGGCTCTAATACAGCATTGGTTTTGCCATAGGTAGAGAAGCCTGAAAGAAAACATTGTGTGATATGCCAATGTGGTCAGTAGTTAGAACTTCCATTTGTTGCTCATATATAAGTCATGTGGATATTGAAATTCCCCTACTTCTAGTCTCTACTTATGTATAAATTGGAGGAGACACACATCCACGCTGCCTTAGTCTAACTTTGGTTAATACCACATCATTCAACTCTTTGCATTTTTCTCTGATACTTCCAGAAATGCTCTCTCTTGTTTAGGAAACTCTCTCAATTTATGAAATGTAATTGTGCATCTTTTTATCATGTCCCCTATGGTTCCTTTAAGAAAACAATTTTATTCAGATACCTTTTCAGCACCTAGCACCATGTGTATGAAACACTTGGCTGACACTATCACAAGATATAAAAATAATTTTATATCATGTTAAGTTGTTGGTAGAATGTGCCAAAGAATCATTCCCAGAAGCTCTGATGACTCAGACATACAACCAAGGCATAGTAGATTATTTTTTCCAACAGCTAAAATGGCACAGCCCTGTGACAGTTGCATTTTAAACATTGGGAAAATAAAAGAGGAAAAAAGATCATTCTCTTGGCCTACTTGCTTTGAAAATATGGCACTCTAGAAAAATTAAATACAATATATAAGAAGAGAAATTGATAAGGGGTGCATGTTTTCAAAACTTTTGCCCAAAATAGACTTCAAACATTTTATAGAGCATATCTGCAATGTGCAGTTTAAATGATCACAGTTTCATTTTAATAAAATGCAAATGCATGGATCGGTGTTAAATAGATTCTACTGAACAATCTGCACAATTTGCCTACTCCGTGCTGTAGAAAGCACTGCATCTCTCTGCTTTGTACTCACGCACTGTCGTCTCCCTTGTTGTAGAGGAGGCTTCTGAACAGCCTTTTCCAGCAATGAGCCTGAAAGCAAACTAAAACCCAAGTTCCCACCAAGATGACCTAGGCCTGAATACCCGCACTGATCTTTCGTGGTTAATCAGTCACAGTTGGTTCTGAAAGAGGAAAAATATCTATTTTATTTTTTTACTGTTGCCCAACAGCCTTAGTTGCAGCTTGAACACTCCTGTGCACGCATAAGCTCTCCCAGCTGCTTTAAATGCCGTAGGATTAATTTTCGACCTAAATAAATCTAAGTATAAATTTCTGTATCTAGTAACCTAAAAAACTGTCAATTATCTTGTTTTCTAACCTGTTTCTGTCTCTTAGAATCTTTAAACATATTTTGAATACCTCGGCCATACTGTCACTTTAAAAATAAGTATAATAACTTTGGCTTGCTCACAACCTTTTTAAAATAAGCAGTGTGTAAGCATCAGAACCAAGGAAACATGGGATTAATTTATTAGATAAATAAGGTTTATTCACGCATGCTTCTGGCTCTCAAAAATTAGAATCACTTACCTGTTAAATAAAACTAAGGTTGAATTCATGAAAATCAAGCTGAATTATTATAAGAAAGTGATGAGATATCTTTTGTCAATATTTTTATTTTGCATGTCTTCCAGTTCTTCAAACACCAAAAGAAAAAATGCACGTGAATTCATCCCTTGGTGTTTCAAGGGCATGTATTAGCTTTGCACGTTGCACTATTATTGCTGTCTAGCTCTTGGGGAATTTCAGACCCTACTCTTGAATGTGGCTTGCATGTTCAATTGCCATTGGAACAAAACAAGAAATGGGAGCAATATTGGTCTACAGAGTTCAGCTGTCACAGAGAATGTCATTACTCTGCAAAAATTAACCCAAGGTCTTTGTTCTAGGAAGACATGGCGACAATGATCAGACTCAGAGAACAAATTTATCAGTGTGGACTAATCTGAATCAGCCATACAGAATGTAACAATAAAACCGAGAGTCAAAGACCTTGGAATGGGTCATCCTTATCCAAACCAGGCTCATGGACGAAGGGGTCCTGGGCTATAAATGGAATTTTCCCATCCTTAAGATGCCTACATCCCTCCAATGGAGATGGCATCTGTGGACTGGCCACAGAGGATGCTTCCTGGTATGTGAGTTACACAGATCCTCTTTTTTCCCAGCTTTCCTGAATTCCAAAGAATGTGATTAAAATTAACTCCCACTGGAGATTGTGTTGACCATAGGATGTCTCTTTTCTGCAACAAATGAAATATTCGTGTTTGGTTTCCTAGAGAAAAGCCTGGAGATTAATGGGCTAGACTCTCCCATACCGTCTTTGTTGAGATTCCAGTACTATCTCCAAATCTCTGTAGGATTTGAGGCATGTTACTCAGTTTATTTAATTCTAAATTACTCACAAAAGAGAAAAGCAGCCTCTGTTGGTCAGCAACTGACCTAGTAGTACACCCTAAGCCCTTGCGATGCTAGAAGTTGGCCTGTGCCTTGAAGCTAGGTTGTGCCATTGTCCTGTTGAACAACAACAACAAAAAAACCACAGAAGAGCAATACCAGGCAAAACCACTGTGTGATCATGATAGAACAAGACAAAACGAAGACATGTCTGAATGCTCACACAAAAAACGGTGGTTAAAGGTGGTTATCCAAGCACTCAAACATGATCAAGTATCCACCTGTCCTGGCTATCATCAGTGGCTGTTGTTTGTTTGTCAACCATTGATTTAATATATGCTTCATTTTTCCTCCTCTTACGTAAGATTAAGATAACCAGTCATAGAATTGCCCATACTTCCTGATAGTAACAATGGCAAAGCCAAGCCTAGTTTCTCAGAGCCCTCTGTAAATCATTTTACACAAGCCCCAATTCTCTCTTTCATACCTTTGTACTGAGGCATCCCCTATAGTATATAATACATATTCTTCCTTGTGTAAACAGTCAACAGAGGTGAGAAGAAAACCTGGGGTCATGAGTTCAAGACCAGGCTAGGCAACGTAATGAGACCACACCTGTAAAAAAATTTAAAAATTAGCTGAGTGTGATAGTGAGCAACTGAAGTCCTAGCTACTCAGGGGGCTGAGGTGGGAGGATTACTTGAGCCTAGGAGTTGGAGGCTGCAATGAGCTATGATCACACCACTGCAGACCAGCATGGGCAGCACAGTAAGATCCTGTCTCTAAAAAAAATAATAAAAATATATAGAAATACATAAAAGAGTCAATAAACTCAAGTTCATTCAAGTAGAGGGGGACTCTCGTGGTATCTGTTCAAAGAAAATCAAGATAATAGTAATGATCTTATAGGATTTTTGTAAAAGGAAGATGGGATAACAGATGCAATTTCTGAACAACATACTTGGTAGTTACAAAGTGAGTGACAAGCATGGTATTGTCATTATCACATCAGTCTCTGAAAAAATGTATTAGCCAAAGTTAGCATCCCTGAGTAAAACCAACAGCGTGCTAGGGTCAATGAAAATTTTCTCTAACTCTAGAGTCAAAGGGTTTTCCTAGACTGTTGCAAACTCACCAACTGTTACGTAACTTGCTGGGGCATCTCACTCAGTTTTTCAGACAATCAGGGTTTTTCTCAAGTGTTGACATTTAATTGAATCAATCACCATGATTCAATTACCTCCCCAATGGGTCCTTCCCACAACATGTGGAGATTATGGGAACTACAAGATGAGATTGGGGTGTGGGGGGCACACAGTCAAATTATATCTTTCTGCCTCTAGTCCCTCCCAAATTTCATGTCCTCACATTTCAAAACACAATCATGTCCTTCCAACAGTCTCCCAAAGTCTTAACTCATTCCAGCATTAACTCAAAAGTCCAAGTCCAAAGTCTCAACAGAGGCAAGGCAAGTCCCTTCTGCCTAAGAGCCTGTAAAATCAAAAGCAAGTTAGTTACTTCCTAGATACAATGGGGGTGCAGGCATTAGGTAAAAATGCCTGTTCCAAATGTGAGAAATTCACAAAAACCAAGGGGCCACAGGCCTCATGCAAGTCCGAAATCCTACAAGGCAGCCAAATTTTAAAGTTCTAAAATGATCTTCTTTGATTCTATGTCTCACATCCAAGGTAGGCTGATGCAAAAGGTGGGCTCCCATGGCCTTGGGCAGCTCTGCCCACATGGCTTTGCTGGGTAAACCCCCCTTCCCTCAGATGCTTTCATGGGCTGGTATTGAGTGTTTGTGGCTTTTCCAGGCACACGGTGCAAGCTGTTGATGGATCTACCATTCTGGGGTCTGGAGAACAATGGCCCTCTTCTCACAACTTCAGTAGGCAGTGTCCCAGTGGAGATTCTGTGGGGAGGCTCAACCCCACATTTTCCTTCCACCAGATACGCTAAATCTTCTCTCTCATGTTCAAAGTTCCACATATCTCTAGGGCAGGGGTAAAATGCCTCCAGTCACTTCGGCAAAACACAGCAAGAGTCACCTTTATTCTAGTTCCCAACAAGTTACTCATCTCCATCTGAGACCACCTCAGAGAGGACTTCATTGCCCATATCACTATAAGCATTATGGTCAGAGCCATTCAACAAGTCTCTAAGAAATTCCAAACTTTCCCACATCTTTCTGTCTTCTGAGCCTTTCAAACTGTTCCAACTTCTGCCTGTTACCCAGTTCCAAAGTCACTTCCACATCTTTAGGTATCTTTACAGCAGCACCCCACTCTCAGTACTAATTTACTGTATTAGCCCATTCTCACACTGCTAATAAAGACATACCTGAGACTGGGTAATTCATAAAGGAAAAAGGTTTGACTCAGTTCAACATGGCTTAGGAGTCCTCAGGAAACTTACAACTATGGTGGACGGGAAAGCAAACATTTCCTTCTTCATATGGCAATAGCAAGGAGAAATGCCAAACAAAGGGAGGAAAAGCTCCTTATACAACCATCTGATCTTATGAGAACTCACTATCACGAGAACAGCATGAGACTAACCACCACAAGATTCAATTACCTCCTAGTGGCTTCCTCCCATGACACATGGGGATTATGAGAACTACAATTCAAGATGACATTTGGGTGGGGACACAGCCAAACCATATCACCATGCCATCTACTAAAACAGTCAGGCATGTTTAGACATACAAAAGTGACTATGTGAACTGTATAAACCAAGTCAAATAGAGTAAAAATAAAAGAGTATCTGTGTTTAGCGTAGAATCAATAGAAATATGTAAGGTTCAGTCAACATGCTTACAAAGAAAAAGCATAATTTAAATTACTTCTTGTGATGGTTAGAAAGAGACAGATTCTTTACAGCAAAATGCTGACTTGTAAACCACTGTCATAGACAATTGTTGGAAGAGTATTTTCACCTGCAGAATGAAGTGTGCTCAAGAAAGGTACACCTATTGGTTTTAGATCTGTGGGCTTTGAAATAAAATCATTTCACTTTTCAATTTTAAAGCAATCATGTTGTGGACCATTTCAGAAAGAGCTGGAAGAACCTGAGAGCTGGGAGCTTATTCAGAGTCATGTTTAAAATATATATATATATATGGAAGCCACTAAATGTACATTAACCATCAAACCCTGAAAGAGCTCTTTGGAAGGTACATCAGCTACTGATAAAACTTTGTTGCAAACCAGAACTCTGTAAAGAAATTAAGGAAAGATCCAAAATAGAATACACAGATTTTATTTTCTTATAGCAGAAACTTTTAAACACCGTTGTTGTTGTGTTTTAATCTCATTTGAAAACAAATGCAAAGTTGACAACATAAGCACTCACCACTAAGGGGTGTAGAATATATCTAATTTGTTATCAAAGAAACTTGAAAAGAACTAGTAGGATCTCTGTTTATTTTCCATGATAGGGTTGAAGCTGCCTTAAAATCAGGAAACATGTGTAATGACTTTCCTGTTTACATCTGAGGTAGAAAGACATTCATTAAATGAATAAAAGGAGATTTAAAATAATTAAACATTTTTGAACTTCCACACAAACATGCCTTTTGCATACCTAAAATAAATACAAAACGGATAGGGACAGGAGGAAGGAAAATTCTGGGCAGAAGAGAGCTGGTTCCTGATGAAGGTCCTACCCTTAAGCTGAAAAGCATGCAACCACAGTCCAAAGTGAGAACTTACATTTCTGTTTTCCCACTTGACTATTGCCTTTTCCAAAAACACCCATGGCCCACCCTGCCCCCCATCCTGTGCCCAGAAAAACTCCAGGATTTGCTGGCAGAGGGAAGAAGGAGCTGGGCAGCAGAGGGGAGAAGGGGCTGGACATCAGAGACTATGGTTGGACGTCAAAGAGAAGTGGCTTGACTTCAGAGGGACAGTTTGATGGCATAGCTTTGGAGAAGACTCTGGCTGGTGATGACTAGATTCTTGGGGAAGATTACCTTCTCGCTCCATCCCCTTTTCAGTTTCCCTTCCTGCTGAGAACTATTTTCACCAGCAATAAAATCCTCTGCATTTACCATCTTCTATTTGGTCATGTGACCTCATTCCTCCTGGATGCCAGATAAGAAGTTGGGTGCCATGAGTGTGGATACAAAAGGCTATCACACCAACCCTCCACTGAGCTGTTAACACTTACACTGTACGCAGATGGCAAAGCAAAATGGGCAGTGTAACACTTCCTCTGGGGCTTCAGGGGTTGCAGGCACCCACTACCAGATGCTGCCGTGGGGCTGGTATGGAGTTCATTCTTGCATGGTGCCCAAAATTCCTTGCCTCGGCTCCTGTACCTGTTCACCTGTGTTTCTCCTCCCATGAGGGGTAGAACAGTGTGTGAGTGGAGGTCGCCCCTGCTGGCCCCGAAGTAGCCAACTAGTTCCAGCACAAGTGCATTCCAGTTCCCACCCATGAAGGGGTTTGGGAAATGCTGTA
Organism: Sapajus apella; assembly: GCF_009761245.1. Taxonomy (NCBI): domain Eukaryota; kingdom Metazoa; phylum Chordata; class Mammalia; order Primates; family Cebidae; genus Sapajus; species Sapajus apella. The sequence continues at coordinate 1,922,654 of NW_022436957.1, forward strand.
TCCTGTTTCACTAAGAAACTTGTAAAGAACTAGTAGGGTCTCTGTTTATTTCCCATATTGGGGTGGAAGCTCCTAAAAACAAGAAACATGTGTAACAAGTTGTCTGTTTACATCTGAGCCCAAAAGACAATTATTAAATGAAAGGAGGCTTAAAATAATTGTTTTTATACTCCCACACAAACGTACCTCTTGCATACCTAAAATAAATACAAAATCACATTTATTAATTGTAAGTTTTGTGTTTCCATGTGATCCCATGTTTTCTCATTTTACAACTACTTTTAAAATATAAAAAAACAACTTAAGGGAAAAATGAAAATAAAACTTGTCCTCATACACTAGATGTTCCTCAAATGGATACTATCTCTTTTGATGATAAAGTATCTTCACTCACAAGCAGCAATATGTTAAGCACATCATCTATCACAGAAATAGTATAAGTTATAGACAGGAAATGAAAACAAAATGTTTCATTTGATAGGAATGGTGAAGCAGGAAATGAGAAGAGTAGAAAATGAACAAAGGCATGCTTTTCTTTTTCTATCACTAAACATTAAATGATGCCAATTTGTTATTTTCCTATTGGAACTGCAGGGGTAGGGTTTTACAAATGGAAACTGCTGGGTCAAATAAGGTTCTTGGCTTATGCACTCCTGACCCTGTTTCTACCATTCCCTGGGGCTTCAAGATCATTCACATGAAAGACATGCTTTTGAATATTCAGTTATATTTTCTCCTGCTGGTAATTTTCTCTGCAGATTGTAATGTTTCATGTTCCTGAGGATTGACAGAATGTTGCTCTTTAGGGATAAATGGAGCCCACTGAGAAGAGGGTCAAAATGAAGGAAGATTCAATTAGATATTTCAGAATTTACATGAGATGTTATCCCATGTGTCTATCAATATTGAAATCCAGCAAGAAAACGACACTTCGTTAGATAGTTCTGGAACTGCACTAGCTTACTTATCTTGATACCACAAGATAACTGCTTTTTTCAATTATATGTTACCTTCAGATTATTTGTAAAATAATAATAAGACTAATTAAAACAGAACAAAACAAACAACAAAAGTGATACAAGGCAGTGAATGGGGATTCTGTCCCAATGCAGATACCAGGGATTCTCTTACTGGGATGATGAATGGTTAATGGCTATGCTGCATGTGGAAGTAAAATGTATTTAAAAGTGGACCAATAAATATATAGCTTGGGCCTTTAAGGTCATGTCAACCAGTAGTTGAAACCACAAGGGATACGTGCTATCTGAGTGCCAACCATCGTTAATATAACAAAGACATTTAAGATGGGGGTGTGTCCCTGAGTGGCATTTTGCTTCCTCCCAGACAAGTGAGGCTTGACTGTCTGCATCAGAGCCCTCAAAACACAGTCCTGGGTGGTCTTCACTACCTAGCTGTTGGGACTCAGAAACCCATCCTCCAAAATATGGCCCTTTGATGTGCTGAACTGAAGAAGCCTCAAGGTCTCTCTTACCTTCTCCCACTCCCTTTTTTCCTCAAGCCTCTGTAACCTCCAAAGCACAAAAGGAAGTTGTTCTCTAAAGCTGTTTATCTGCCTAAAGTCTGGACCCATCAAAGAAGAAAAAAATGGCCTCTGGTCCCTTCCCTGAGATTCAGAACTCATATCACAGGAAGAAAGACTGAGGTTTGTCAACACACCTGGACAGACTTTTGTCACAAACCACTGTCTGCGCTGTAAGACCAAAGGACTTTGTTCTAAGCCACTGTATGTTCATTCTCCTAAAAATCATTTACTACCCCCCTAAATACCATCCTCAAGTCCTTACCTCTCTTTCCTCTAAGAAGTATAATATACAAGCATATCTACCCCATTAAGATATCAGGTAATCATTATCCTACTCCTTCCCGCCAACCTATGCACATTAAAGGAAATGTGCATGCCTTTTCTCCAATTAATCTCCCTTTTGTGAGTTGATTTTCAGTGAACCCTCAGAGGAGAAAAGGGAAGTTTCCACTGGGTGCCTACACAGCCAACAGCTTTGACCAAATCTTGTAGGATAGATTTTTGCACAGAGCCCAAGCTGGAGCCAGGGACAAAGCACAGGTTCCATGAGTTAATAATGATAAGGAAATAACTTAAGTCTAAGAGATGGAAATAGAAAAAACTCTCACCTTAATCCAGTGTATATTTTCCACAATGGGAAGGAAAAGGTGAGGGCAGATATCTAATAGATGCATATGCAGCTGAAAATATAAAGTAATCTAAATACTAGATCCAAATGCCAGATATCAACTCTTATAGTAAAAACCACCTACTAATATTCCCAAATATTATTATAAAGCAAGTAAATGTAGGTAATGTCTTGACATGTGGTGAATAATTTGGGCAGATGTGAATAATACATTTAAAGTTAGAAAAACTAGACCAAAGTTAGACATCAAACATCTTTATAATCCTAAAAACCATTTTATCTTCCCGAATGGACTTTATTTCAAACTTGAGCCATTTTCCCCACCTCTCTCCAGCATGAGGTTTATCTGTGGCTTTGTAACTAGAAATTTTATGGCATTAAAAAGGATTACAAACTGCATCTTTCCCTTCTCTTCGTTAAAAGTTATTAATTTAAATAATTATAATAAAAGATGAAAGTGAATGGCATTTTGAAAAATGTCAAAAAGCAACATGCATTGGCAAGGATGCTGAGAAAAGGGTACAATTATATACTGTTGGTGAGAAGGTAAATTAATACAACCTCTATGGAAGATAGTATGGAGATTTACCAAATAAGATAGAAATACCATTTCGCCCAGCAATCCCACTAATGGGTTTCTGCTTAAAGGAAGGGAAATCATTCTATCAAAAAGACATCTGCACTCATGTTTATCACTACACTATTCACAATAGCAAAGTAATGAAATCAAATTAAGTATCCATCAACAGATGACTGGATATATAATTGTTTACATATACCATGGTTTATATATCCGTGGAATACAACTCAGTAGTAGTCATAAAAAAAGAATGAAATTATGTCTTTTGCAGCAACATGAATGAAACTGGGGGGATGCCATTATCCTAAGTGAAATAACTCAGAAAGTCAAATGCTGCATGTTTTCACTTACAAGTGGGAGGTAAACAACAGGTCCGCATTAACACACAGAGTCGAATAATAGGCAATGAGACTACAAAATGTGAGGAGGTGGAAGGGGCACCTACCTACTGGATACAGGTTCCACTATTCAGGTGATGGATACAGTAAAAGCCCAGATATCACCATTATGAATATACCCATGTAACAAAACTGAATTTCTAACACCCGTAAATTTATAAATATTTTTAAATGAAAAATAAAAGGCAAATGAAAGCACGTTTTCTTAAAACATGTTATTATTTTGTTCTTAAAATAATTTTATTTATTAAAAGATATATTTTGTTAGTAAGTATATACATTTGCTAATCAAATAGTGGATGCAAATACAAAATATAGCACGTAGCTGTGAGCCCAGGGCCCTGCAAGTGGCATGCTTTCAACACTTAAGTTCTGACCACATGCCTAATGGAATGGATAGAAACTGGATACATATAAAATTTTCTCCTTTCCACACGTTCACAGTTTCAAAGAAATTTCTTTAAGCCTTTCCCTGGTCAAAAGCATGGAAATTTAATTATCAACTAAAGTTTGCTCTGAGATCAAATGGAGACACTGGGATTGTGAGTAATCAAATTAAATCCTAAGATAAAATGTCTCTGAAAGTAATGGATAAGGAAGAAGAGACCCCTGGGGACAGTTTCATTTAGTCTTCCATTTCAGGATGCTGTGGTGTACATTGACATGTTTTATTTGACTGTTGTTTAGTTTATTTATATGCTCTTTTGATGACTTGCACAGAAACTAAGTTCCTTTTCTACACTTTTAAAAAGAGCATCCCAGTGAAGTATAGACAACTTCGGACTTTATTTTTCTTCTATTTAAGATGAAATTCACGTAACATAAAGTGAACCATTTTAAAGTGTACTGTTCTGTTTGGTGGCATTTACTACATCCACATTTTTGTGAATCTATCTCTAGAACTTTTTCATCTTCACAAACTGAAACTCCGTAACCATGAAACACTAATTCCCTATAGTCCTCTTCCAAGCACCAGCAACCACTAATCTACTTTGTGTCTCTATGAATTGAACCCAAATGTCCATCAAATGAAAAACAGATAAATATAATAGAATGTGTCTATCATACAATGGAATAGTATCCAGCCATAAATCAGCATGCAGTACTGATTGATACATGCTACAATGTGAGTGAACCTTGTAAATCTTGTCAACATTTTATTAGGAGAAAGAAATGAGATAGAAAGTGTATGATTTTACATTTATGAAATATAAGATTATGTGAAGACACAGAGATAGGTTTTTAAAAGTTACTTTATTTTCTACCACCCAAAAATTACCATGTCCATTCCAGTATTGCAGGATATGAGATACTGAACATGCTCTAACATGGTGATGAATACAAATAGTCAATTAAATCACAGATACCATAATAAATTATTTTATTGTGATACAGATAACATGAAATTTATCATTGTAACTATTTTTTGGTGTATAATTGAGTGACCTTAAAAACAGTCACATTATTTTCCAACTGTCACTACCATCCATTTCCAGAATATTTTATACCTTTCCAAACTGAAACTCTATCCATTAGGAAGTAATTTTCCATTCTCTCTGCTTCCCAGCCCCACACAACCATCATTCAACTTTTTGTCTCTGTGAATTTGACAACTCTAGGTATCTCATATTGGTAAAATGATACAGCATTTGTCCTTTTGTGACTAGCTTGTAGTTTATTTCTCTTAGAATGATGTCCTCAAGGTTTATTTATGTTGCAGCATGTATCAGAATTTCCTTCCTTTTTAGGGTGGAATAATATTCCACTTCAGCAGTGTGTGTGTGTGTGTGTGTGTGTGTGTGTGTGTGTGTACACACACATACATATATATCACTTTTTTATCCATTCAGCCATCAATGACAGTTGGCTATTTCAAAAGTTCACCTTTTAGCTATTGTGAAAAACATGGCTAAGAACTTGGGCATACAAATATGTCTTTGAATTCTTTCTTTTTTTTTTTTTTTTTTTTTTTTGAGACGGAGTTTCACTCTTGTTACCCAGTCTGGAGTGCAATGGCGCAATCTCGGCTCACCGCAACCTCCACCTCCTGGGTTCAGGCAATTCTCCTGCCTTTCAATTCTTTTGAGTATATACCCAGAGGTAGAATTGCTGGATCACATATGGTAGTTCTATGTTTACTTTTTTGAGGAACTGCCAAATAGTTTTCCACAATGACTGTACCATTTTACATTCCCACCAGCAATACGACAGAGTTCCAGTTTCTCCACATCTTCATTGCAGCTTATTTTATGTTTACTTTATTAATGGCCATCCTAATGGATGCGATTTCCATGATCTGACAACATGATTTCTTGTGCATTACTAACGTCAACAATTGAGACTTTCAATGTAGTGGCCCAGGTTCCCAAGGCTCAACAATGAACGAAACAGCAATTCATGCCCTTGAAGAGCTGACATTCCGGTAGGTGGGTACTGACTGGAAGAAGAGCAACTGATTTGCAGTATGATTGTGGCCAAGATGGAACTAATCATAGATTTGACAGGAAATTGGATTCACTTTTGCCACCGTCAAGTTCTGTGACCCTGACCACAAGCCTTCAATTCTTCATTTATAAAATGACCACATGGTTGTCCAGACCCATGGGAACATGTATGAAGACATAATCACTTTCATAACACCAGGGGCCCCTATTTCAGCTAGATCGAAGAGAATCTGCTCTCTGTTCACAGAATGGACACATCTAAATCTCTCTATCCTGCATTTTTCTTCTGTTTTGTCTCTTCCTACACTTTCTTGTTAGGTTCCATGGAGATTTGAACTTGAGACTCAATTCCAAATGCATCCAGTTACCAGTTATTTCAATGTGATGGAGAATCACAAAGTGAAGCAAGTGGGATATATTTATAAACCTGAATAAGAGGTTGGAATTTCATGTTCTGATTGAGTAAGACCAGTCAATTAGGGCTAATTTCTGGTAGGAGTACAGGTGAATATTATCTTGCCTATAACTTGCAGGTGAGTGACTACAAAACTCGCATTTTTGTAGCAGCCTTCAATACCATTGTGCTAACTGCTGAGATCAGGAAATATCCCTCTGCTGGCTAGTTAGTGTTGTTGTCAGAAATTCAAGTGGGGCTGCCTCCTGCTTGTAGACACCTCAGTTTAGACCTCCTGGATCTCCTCCAGGAACCTGCAATTTAAAATGGTAGCCCCAGCTCAATCAGCCTCCAGGACTCTAACAAAGTGCCTTCCATCTGTTATAATTGATGAATGGGTCAGTAGGTTAGTGATCCTACTGCCTTCTGCATTAAGTATTTGAATTATACTTTTTGGACAATATAAATATCTCAAAGGCTTTTTATTTTCCCCTTCTGTCATCCAGGGTGGAGTGCAGTGGTGCAATCTCAGCTCACTGCAACTTCCGCCTCCCAGGCTCCAGTGATTCTTGGGTCTCAGCCTCCCAAGTAGCTGGGATTACATGTTTGTGACACCATGCCCAGCTAATTTTTGTATTCTTAGTAGAGACGAGGTTTTGTCATGGTGGCCAGGCTGGTCTCAAACTCGTGGCCTCAATCGATTCACCTTCCACAGCCTCCCAACGTGCTGGGATAACGGGTGTGAGTCACCGGGCTCAGCCTCAAATATCTTTTTCTACATCAATTTAGGGATTACTGATTTTGAACCACAATAATCTCTATTTACCAAAGAACAAGAGGAAGGTTTCAAATTTGAATTTCAAATGAATAAGCTCAGGATAAATTACAGGCAAGCATTATTACATTCCTATCATTGGTACCTTCAAAAGTTAACATAAATGAAAATTCCACTGCAAATTAAAGAAACAGTAAATGGGAATTGTTAATAATATCCTATTTGTACTCTTCCATCCATATCTTAAAGTGCTTAATAATCTATTAATCTATACTTGCACCAGAACTATTATTCCCCAATATAAAGTATCTCAGAGTCAAGAGACTTTCCTAAATGTAGTAATAAAAAAAGAAAGAAGTTTTTGGTACTATAAAAACTTGCTGTTAATCTTAACCACAAGATCCTTTATATTTAAACCAATAAGCTTGCCAACCTGTGGCAAATGAAAGCATTCACGTTCGCCAAAAGTAAAGCAAGTTTATTTCCATTCAAATGAATGAGTCTCTACCAATACCCAACATCTCAAAGTCAGAAATATATATAAAAAATATCTCAATTCAAGCGAATATACATGTAATCATTCATATATATATATATATACACACATATATATGCATATATGCTTCTACAATAGGAATTTCTGGCATGATCCTAGGAAAATTTTTTAAAGTCTAAAGAACTTCTCTATAATGTCCATTTTATTTTCACCAGCCAAACACTCTGCTGGAGATGCAATAAGATGATATCATCTGAAAGAAAAATATCTCTCCCGCTGATCAGTGAATTAAGATCTCATGGGGTTTAGGTATCGTTTTTCTCCATGTAGATACTATAATCATGGCCTGAAGTTGGATCTTACCAGAATATAGGTCCATCAACCAGTAGGGATCAAGACAGCATCTGTGAGTCAGACACCATTAACACCACCTTCTCTAAAACACCTGACTTGTTTGCACATTATGTAATCGTTACTGACCTGTCTTTAAAACAAGGAAAGGATGTTACATGATCTCTTCATGGTACTGTGGGGTGAGGAAAAAGTAAAAATAAAAAATAACACTATTTCACAAATCTTGGTTTCTGGCAAATCAGATATGTTCTAAAGGGAAGGCTATGAAACAGCTGAGTTTGAAAAAAAATAATGAGGCATTACAAGGCTATTCATTTCATTAAAAGTCCATGAGTTGCTTTAAAACTTGAGATGTATTTGAAAAAGTCTCTTTTTTAAAACCTGCATTAATCTTTGATATTAATTTTTAGGAACCTCCATTTTCAGATGGCACATGCCCAAATTGCAATTCCGAGGCAGAACATTAATGAGCATTTGTAATCCGATTTAATAATAGAGGGAAAAGGTGGAAAGAATATAGCACGGTAAAATGTTTTGCTTTATATTTATAGCCCTGTAATTTAAGAAGAATGTGTGAAATATAGCTCTGCGTATTGCTGGAGCAAAAGCACAAGTTTTGTGGCCAACGGGGAAAAAAACGCTTTTACTCCTTGTCAAACTGATCGAGAAGTTTTAAAGGCTCAGGAAATAAACTTTTAGATACTGCATGACTGTATTACTTGAAAGAAAAGAGAATGAAGGAAAAAGATGAAGAATCCCAGACTGTCTCAGATGTCAGATATTCTTGCCAGAGTGTGGCCTAGTAAGCAGAAAGCCAGGTGGCATCCTAAATACAGTGGCTGTGCACGCATATGGAATGAAAACATCAGATGCACCTATATTCACATATATATATTCCAATAATGATGTGTTGGGTAGAGTGGGATGAGCAATATCCTCCAAAAATACGTGTCCACCTGGAAACTCAGAATGTGACCCTATTTGAAAATAGGATCTTTGCAGATACAATTAATTAAGGATCTGTAGTAAAATAATCCTAAATTTAGGGTAGGCCCTAAATCCAATGACTGGTGTCTTCATAAAGAAAGGAGACGACACATACAATAGAGGGAAGACAGCCTTGTGAAGACAGACAAACACCAGGGCCACCAGAGCTGAAAAGGCAAGAAAGGATCTTTTTCTGGAGCCACCCAGGAAAAGGCAGCCCTGCCAATACATTGATGTTGGATATCTGCTCTCCCAAACAGTAAGAGAGTAAAGTTCTCTTGTTTAAAGCCATCATATTTGTGGTCATTTGTTACGGCCACTCTAGAAAACTAATACATGGAGATTACAGGATCATTTAAAAAATGTGCCAGCCAATTGCAAAATTTAGCAGAACTCTTAGAATATCATGGTTTATGGTTTTCTCATAATGAGTCATTTAAAATACTCATGGAAAGACCTAAAGAAAAAACAATTATACCATAGAGCTCTACTATTTTGCTTTTATAACTCTCACAATCTGTTAAAAATATAAAAATATGTAGATCTTTTTTAACTAGAGGTTTCATTTCAGAATCAAATGCATGCCACAAATATAAAATATCTCCATTCAAGCTAACCTACGTGTAATGAATTATGATACAGGTATACACGGACATTTTGAGGAACATGGACTCTTCAGTGTTTGTGAAAAAGAAGCAGCTGCTGAATGTAAAGACTGGAAATAAACGGTTTACATGAAATTGGGCATTCACTGATTTTGACAATCAGGAGTTCACTCAAACTGAAATTTTTAAAAAATGTTTGAGTAAACAGATTCACTCCTTTTTCAATTAGCTTGCATTTTGCAATTTAGAGTCAAAAACCCTGCAACGGCTAATCATCCAGAAAGTGCTTATTATCTGGCAGACACTAGGGAGAGAAAGGCAATATGAGCTATGACCACAACCCTAAAGGACCTTAGAAACTGGTGTCAGGAGCGACACCTATAATCCCAGCATTATGAAAGGCTAAGGCTGGTGGATCACTTGAGCCCAGGAGTTCATGACCAGCCTGGGCAACAAGGTGAAACCCGTCTCTAAACATATATAAAAATTAGCTGGGTGTGGTGGTACATGTCTGTAGTACCACCTTCTCAAGAGGCTGAGATAGGAGGATGGATTGAGCCCGAGTTTGAGACTTCAGTGAACTGTGATCATGCAACTGCATTCCAGCCTATCTGAGAGAGCGAAACCTCACCTCTAAAATAAAACAAAAATAAATCAATTTTAAAAAGTGAACCTCCTAATCCCTAGAATCAGTAAATATGATGTGGCAGTATGGTTTTCATAGGTATCATTAAGTTAAGGACATTAAGATGAGAACTTATCCCAGTTCATCCAGATGAATCCAGGTAATCACAAAGTTGTTGTTGCTGCTGTTGTTTTAAGAGGGAGGGTTAGAAACAGAGAATGAGATGTAAGATATACAGCCAGCCTTCAAAAGAAGAAAAACCAAGGAAATGGATTCTCTCTTAGACATTCCACCATAAATGCCAACACATTTGGGACTTCTAACCCCCAGAACTGTGAGATAATAAATCTTCATTGCTTTTAATTCCCTAGAGTAAACATTAGAGTTATAACAAGTTGTGATAACTTGTTATAGCAGCAATAGGAAAGAAACTAATACAGATACCAAGCAAGAATTGTTTTTCATTAAGGAGACAGTCATCAAGATCTCCAAATGGTCCTGGAAGATTGAAATCCAAAACAGAAAATTGAACTCTGAGAGTGCAGAGTGAAAGGCATTCATGGAGCTGATAAGTAGTTTCATAGAATAGAAGAGGCTAACTTCTGATCGAAATTGGTTCAGGAGAGAGAAAGAAGAAAAGCAGTGCACCCAGACAGGATGTTAACTTCTCTTTTTTTTTTTTTCTTTTTTTTGAGGGCATGGGGGAATTAGTTTGCCTACTACAGTGTAAGAATACACAACCATAGTGGGTATACCCTGTTTACTGTTCCTTATCTTTCCAAACTCTAAATATTGGAGGGTTGAAGGCTTTGGGTCTTAGAACCTTTCTGTACAACCTCTCATCACCATAGAAATCTTACTCAGTTTCTCGGAATTTATGTACAGAATGTCATGACATGCAGCTTGGTCCTCTCCCCTAAACTCCAAACTCACATCTTTCTGCCCACTCTATTCCTCCATTTGATGATTAATACAGGATTCAAATTTAATATGCCCAACCTTGATCTCCTCATCCCCGAAACTTATTCTTACTATGGTCTATTTCTTTTTCTTTGTTTTATTTTATTTTATTTTATTTTATTTTATTTTATTTTATTGAGATGGAGTTTCACACTTGTTGCCCAGGCTGGAGTGCAGTTGTGCGATCTCAGCTCACTGCAACCTCCGCCACCTGAGTTCAAGTGATTCTCCAGCCTCAGACTCCCAAGTAAGTGGGATTACAGGCGCCCGCCACCATGCCCGGCTAATTTTTGTATCTTTTAGTAGAGACAGGTTTTCGTCATGTTGGTCAGGCTTGTCTTGAACTCCTGACCTCAGGTGATCTGCGCACCTCAGCCTCCCAAAGTGCTGGGAATACAGGCGTGAGCCACTGCACCCAGCCACATGGCCTATTTCTTGTTCTCAAAGTATACTTTCCTTCAGTCTTCTCATTCTCTGCCACCCTGTATCCAATCTATCAGCAAATCCTGTTGGATCTGCAAGACATCCAGAACAATCTTTTCCTTTCCTTTGCATTCTCACTGATAATGCTTTGATTTAAGCTAGTACTATTTCTTGGTTGGATTATTGTAACAACCTTCTAACCTGATACCCTTTTACATAAACAGAAGGACAGATTATGCCATTTCTGTAAGTTTTAAACATTCTAGCCATTTCCTTTCTCACTAAGAACAAGACAAAAGCCCTTAAAAGGCATATAAAATGTGGCTCGTGCCAACATCTCTGAAATCAAGTGCTACTATCCCCTTCGCCACTACTTTCAAGCTGCAGTGATATTTTCATGGACTGTGTGGCCACAGGGCCTTTGCACTGGATCTTTCCTTAGCCCAAGATGCTGTTTCTCCAGATAACTGTATGGATCACACCCTCACATCAGTACTGGCTTATATGTGAAACTTTCCATAACCACCCTAGTCAAAATTTTGGCACATAATTTCTAATTTAGCACCCTTCTCTGCTAAATACTTCTCCATAACACTTGCGATAGATATCATATTCTACTGTGTATTTTGCGATACTTGTCTGTTGTTTTTCCCCCTACTAAATAGAAATGCTGTAAGGTTGGGGATTTTTTCTCTGTTTTGTTTACTACTCCATTCTCAATGGAAGTTGTTATACCATGGGTCAAACAGCAGGTTGTCAATATATGTTTCTTGAATGAAAGAAGAATGAATTAATGAAAACCACTACTATGTTTTCCTTGGCAAAGCTAGCTTGTATATAGAGAGGAAAATCTCAACTTCACTTAAACTAGAAACTCTCTCACTCTCTGTCTCCCTCTTTCTCTTATTATTAGTAGTATTATTTTATATCCAGGGCTCCTTATAAAATCTTGTAAGGAGTGGAAGGATGCCTTGTCCATTTTCTATTGACAGTTATAAAGAGTTTTATGCCTCATAGTCAATGAATAAATTTGCACTGCACTTTGGTCAATGATACTTTCCCCCAATGGACTGATCAAGTCCTGCCTTACTCAGCATTTAGACTCCTGAGCCACCAATGAAAGAATTAAATCTCCAGTCACGGCGAACTGATTGAAAGTAACCCTTCTCCACAGACACTTTGATGGCACTCTATCCTAGTATACTTTATATGTTCTGGCATCCTTATATTGTGTCCAATGATGAGACAGCCCCAAGAGATGGGATAGCAGTGGACTGTCACGATAACCACAGGACTTGTGAGATACAGTAAGTGAGCAAGCCTGCTTAAACACATATGAGTCAATATTCAGAGTCACTGGTCAATGAAGCTGAAGATTATGTTTTCAGATATATGAGTAATAAGAATGTGCCATCAAGAAAGTAAGGGTGAAGGACACAGAATGGGAGTGTTTGCGAATCCCACATGTGGTAACATGTATTCACAATATACTATTTTTAAAAAACCCTCATAAACTTCAATAATGAAAAGATAACCCAATTAAAATAGGCAAAGGATCTGAATAGACATTTTTCCAAAGGATTTATACACATGTCCAATAAGCTCATGAATAGGTGTTCAACATCATTAGCCATCAGGAAAAATGCATTCTCATTCTCTGCCACCTTGCATCAAATCCATCAGCAAATCCTGTTCTGCTCCTATATCCTAATCAAGAAAAGTGAAATACATGTCCATACAAAAACTTGCACATGAACGTTCATGACACAATTATTGAGAATATCCAAAACCTAGAAATGACCCCAATGTCTAGGAAGAGATGAATAGATAAACAAAGTGTGGAATATCCATAAAATGAAATATTACTGAACCATAAAAATAAAAGAATATTTATGCATGCTACAACATGAATGAGCCTCAAAAACATTAAGGGAATGAAGTCAGACACACACAAAAACATGTATTGTATGATTTAATTTACATGAAATGCCCCTAAAAGGCAAATCTATAATATAGTTAGTGGAAGCCTATCTCTTGGGGACCTGGGATAGAAGAGGTATGGGATTTCTCTTCGGAATGATGTAAACGTTCAAAAATTAGATGGTGTTGCTTGTGTCACAATATTGTGCATACACAATATTGTTCATATACCATTGAATTGCACAATTTAAATGTGTACACTGGATATAAGTTGTTTCAAATAAAGGAAACAGACAATGAAAAATAGAAGTTGGACATAAGCTTAATGGGTCACTTACATGGTAAGGATCACAAGAAGATTAAGAAACCTGAAGATGTATCAAAAGCAATTAAAAGTATTAGAAGTGCCAGAGAAAATGCTTATGACATATCAGTAGCCCTCAAGAGAATAGTTCTGATGAAATATGATTGAAAAGAAGGAAACTATTAGTTTCTTTAAAGATGGGAAATGCTAGGCATGTTTTAAACAAAGAAGAATGAAGAAAGATGAATGCTACTCCTAAGTACTATTGTAAGTTCATGCTTAGAAGGGAAAATTAAATAGCAGTGAATGAAAAAGATATCTAGAGGTTCGCAATATATTGAATCAAGGTATTTTGGTGGGGTAGCCTTCATGTGTTCAAAAACACAGGATGGAATTACAATAATGTGTTTATTCTACTTACCTGTTTAAGACTATACCCAAATTATTATACAGATGGTCCCAGACTTACAATGGTTTTATGATTTTTGATCTTGAGATGATTCAAAAATGATATTCAGTCAGTAGAAATCATTTTTGAATTTTGATATATTCCCAAGCTGGCAATATGCAGTACCATAGTCTCTTTGGATGCCAGGTAGTGATCTGTAGCTCCCAGTCAGCCACACAATCACAAGGGCAAACAACCGATACTCTACAGTGTACATGAAACATTCAACACTTTATTTATAAAATAGGGTTTGTGTTTGATGATGTTGCCTGACTGTAGGCTAATGTAAGTGTTATAAGTGTGTTCAAAATCAGCTAGGCTAAGCTATGATGTTTGGTAGGTTAGGTATATTGACACATTTTCAACTAATGATATTTTAAATTTACAATGCGCATATTGGGATATAATCCCACTGTGAGTCAATGAATATATTTTATATATGGACACATAGATAAATATACATACATATAGATCTGTGTGTGTATCACAAGGGCAAACAATGGATACATATATATGTATACACATGTATGTATGTACACACATATGTATGTAAATGCACATAGATATACACACACCCATATACACCCATACACACATATATATAAATATATAATATATACAAATATATATTATATATTTATATATATTATAAAATCATTCTATATTTATTATATATATATAATATATATTTATCATATATTTATATATATTATATAATTGGTATATATAATAGAATACTATATATATATATATATATATATATGTTTACCAAGTATCTGAGAGCAACTGGGACATCTAAACAGGTACTGGAATATTTCAGTAAAGGGGCAGACACTACTTTGACTGTTACCAAATATTTCTTAAACAGGAAATATTTTGTCATTCCAAAATGTTCTCTCCCAACACCAGTGCAAAGCTTAGTTTTCTTGTGTACAAATCATAGTGTTTCTGTCATGCCTGTCTACACTGAAATGATGTTTTTCTGCTCTTCCATTTAATGTTTAAAGATGGGGTCTCCCTATGTTGCCCAGGCTGCTCTTAAACGACTAAGCTTCAGGGATCCTCAGCCTCCCAAGTAGCTGGGACTACAGGCACACACCACTGCACCCAGTGCTAAAATGCCTGTCATTATGTGTTTATCATACCTGCCTGTTTGTGGTTTCTTTATAATGATGTGTTTATTTTACCCACCTGTTTATGACTATAGCCCTATAACTGGACACAGCCTTCTCTCTGTAACATCTGAGCCTGTAATAAATGCCATTATACTTAACACAGTAAAAATCAGTGCATATAATCTCAAATAATTAACTGAATCAACAGAGGCTTTCTGGTGATTTATCTTCATAAAGGCCCTAGCTCTTTGAAGCAATGTTGTGTTGAGCATTCTAAAATAATTCTGATTATTTACACTTAAAATTAAATACTTCATTCCAAAAAGCTATTATTATTATTTTTAGTCAAAGGATAAACTATCCTAAGAATATGGCTGGATGTACCAATCAATATGCTACGATTTTATTTGAATCATATATTTATATTGCTAAATGCAGGGTGTACCTGCCATAATTTGGTCCCTAGGAAATTTACTTTGCACCTGTATGTTTTATCCTCTAGGGTTCATTTCCATAAAGCTAATGATTTATTAATGTTGGATTGGACAAACATAAGACAATTCTACTAGAACACATCTGTCTTTGTCTCACTGCTGTCATGCATGTACCATGTGCATATTCATGCTTCTTGTAAGAACTACCTGTGGTCTTACAGGCTTGTAGGCAAATGTCGGGGAAAAAAAGCTGCAGGCCAGAATATGTACAGTAGTCTTAACTACTTTTTAAAAATGTATGCGTACATAGTAAGTGTATATATTTGTGGGATACATGAGATATTTTGGTACAGGCATGCAGTGTATGTTAATCACATAGTCTTTACACATCCTGCTCAGATTACCTTTTAGAGATTTTTCTGTTACCATACTCAAAAGGACTAATTTCCTTGAATATATGCAGATACTGATAGAATTATCACCAGAACCCTAATTCCAATGTACCTGAATTTGGGTCTCAATTTCAATGCTTCTCCTTGGAACTTTCCATCATCCCTTGGGATACCCATCATACTCTTATTTTTATTTGGAGTAAAACTTGTGTCCTTTTGTACCCAAGGAGACAGGGGCACATTAACCGCATCAACTAAAAATAATCAACCTTTCACATACTGGATGAGAAGCAAAATGAAGAAAACACGCTGAAGGCAGAAAGGGATGAGGTCTTTTAGAATTAATAATCTTAACAGACTGTTTTGAATGCAAACATTTCAAAGAGAGAACATTTTTAAGGCATATTCTCTAACTCGTGACTACTAACTCATGCTTAACTGATGTTCTACAATCAATTAACTGGGAATTATGTATTGATGGAATAGATTCTTCTGTGAGTTTTGTTTGAATATTTTCATTTCCAAATATGGTTATGGATGTAAAAATAAAATTCCAACTTCTTTAAAGAAATACTGAATCATTTATAAGTAGATCAAGGAGAGCCTCCACACCATGAAAGATGTCGGATGATCATTTTGTGTATTTGGGATTGGAAAGAAGTCTTTGAAGAGAGATCTGCACTCCCATGTTCACTGCAACACTCATCACAACAGCTGGAATCAGCCTGAATGTCCATCATTAGATGCATGAATAAAGAAAATGGGATTTATACACACAAGGAAATATTATTTCACCTCAAAAAAAGAAAGAAATTCTGTCATTCAGGACTGCATGGATGAACCTAGAGGACATTATGTTAAGTGATATAAGCCTGGCAAAGAAAGACAAATATCACATGATCTTACTTATATGTGGACTCTAAAAAAAGTCAAGCTTACAGAAGCAGAGAGTACAATGTTCTCTTATGGAACTTGAAGCTGGAGGTGGAGAGGAAACTGGGGAGATGTTGGTCAAAGGTTACAAAGTTTCAGTTAATAGGAAAAAGTTCAAAAGATCTGTACAATATGGCAAACATGGTTGAATCACAAGGAATTGAATACTCAACATCTCTAAGAAAGTAGAGTGTTTGTACCACAAAAAAATAAGCATTTGAAGTAATGCACTTGTGAATTAGCTCAATTTAGCCATTTCACAATGGATACCTATTTCAAAACATCACTTTGTACATGATCAATCTATTCAATTTTCATTTGATGATTAAATGAATGCATTAAGGAAAAAACACAAAACAAAGCCAATTATTTTCTACTTTGTCTCCACTCTTCCCTTCATTTTCTTTTGATTCTTTTATAAAAAAAATGAGACAGGGTTTCACTCTTTTGCTGAGGCTGGAGTGCAGTGGTGCAATCACAGCACACTGCAGCCTCGAACTCCTGGGCTCAAGCAATCCTCCCACCTCACCCTTTTGAGTAGCTAGGACACCAGGCACACATCGCCACATCTGGCTCGCTCTTTCTTTTCTTTTCTTCTTTTCTTTCTTTCCTTCCTTCCTTTCTTCCCTCCTTCCTTCCTTCCTCCCCCCCCCCCCCCACCACCATTTCTTTCTTCTTTCTTTTTTTGGAGACAGGGTCTCACTATTTGTTCAGGCTGGTCTTGAACTCCTGACCTTAAAGGATCTTCTCACCTTGGCCTCCCAAAGTGCTGGGATTACAGGTGAGAGCCACTGCAACCAGCCTTCCCCTGAATTTCTTTGCCCAATAAATACCTTTCAGTCTGATGTCTCACTTGTTGCATCAGCTGAGGACCAGGGAGCCTCTTTGCTCTGCTGTTCCCATCAACTATTATGTAAATGGAATCTTCCTGGTTAGAGAGTCCTTATCCCACTTCAGTCATTCCCATCTCTGCACCATTTGCCTCTGAGGTCCTAAGGACAAAGCACTCAACCTCAATTTTCCCTGATCTTCATATCCTGAATAAATCCAATGCATGCAGTTGGCATTTTGAGCCACTAGGAGGCAGAAGAGGAAAGTCCAAGCAAATGATCGTTCTGAGCAAAAACGTGATCCTGGTTTTGCTCACCCCTCAAAGATCTGTCCACACCTATCCATCTGCAGCCACAACAACCATGGGATTACAGTATTTCCAAGTGTGTATTCAATACATAAAAACCTCATTATAAGGAAGATGATGATGAAAAACAAGTCATTATGTTGTTTGTTTGTGCGGGTTTTTTTTTTTTTTTACAAAGTTTCTTGGTTTTTCTTTATCTCATAATTTTTGGATTAGAGGTTGCCCCATCTTCTCCAATGTGTTCATTCTATTACTGCGTTATCTACAGCAGGTACCCCCGCCAACTCCCCAGGCTGGCTGTATGGATAACATCTGCCACTCACCCCACAAAGAGTCCTATGCTAAAGGCCCCCATTCTTTCTTCCACCTTTTGCTACTTCCTGGGTTTCAGGGCTCACACGTCATTCACCTTGTCTCAGGATTTCACTTTCTCACCCTTCTCACAGGCTTCTTTTATGTCTCTACTTTTGTTTATGTATTTCTCACTAAGTGCAATGCTTAACTTTCCTTTCTCCTCATTTAACTTTTTGCAGTGTTTTGGTTTAGTAATGCCTGGGTCCTTTTTTCAGACAGAGAGAGGGAATTCTTCCAGTCAAAGTAGGCCATTTACAGAAATCAAATCGGGGAAATCTGAGACATTTTGGTCAGAGGAAGAGAGGAGAGGGATTCTAATGAAACCAGGAGAGTGGCATCAAGGTGAGTTAATTCTCAAAAAAGGAAATTATGCTTTCTTTTTTAACATATATGCTTATGAACTTTTGACTTGACACATAAGATGTGTTCCATTTAAGATAAAATCCTTCATAAGGCATTAGAAAAGAAATATTGTTGGAAAAAGAAAGAAAATAGCAAATGTACCAAAAATAGAGCAACTCCTCTAACTTCCAAATGAGAGAAGAATGTATAGACCATTTATAAGACAGCGTGACATTTTTCAGCAGATGTGCTTCAGGTAAATTATAGTGACCCACTGAATTTCCACTAATGTCAGATGCATGCCACATAAATGTACACTCATGGAAGTCAGACTGTAACTCTTGGGACTAATGTATTAGTCCTCTCTTCTAATGATTTCCAGGCTTCTTTTGTTGAGTGGAATATTACATGGAATATTACATCCATTGCTGAGTGGAATCTCACACATATCACAGAAGCATTGCAAGAATGCTTCAGAGCTCACCCCACCCTCCCTCAATTTCAGAGGAAATCCAAGACCCTACAAGGGAGACCAGAACAGGGAAGGTGACCACATTATTAGGCTGAGAACATGCATATAGGTTAAGTCACCCAAATTATTACTACAAATGCTGTTTTTGCTATGCACATTGGCTGCTTTTATATCAAACCATTTCTGTCTTATATTCAGGTATGACTCCAAAGCGCCTAAAAGGTTTATTCAATGAATGGCCTTAAAGAGAAAGACAACTTCAGAAGACCATGACCCAACCTACCCTAAGGTGAAAATTTTCAAGACAGCTATAACAGCTGAAAAATTAGCAGGTGTTCCTGATGTGTATCAGGTAAGAAATGCACCAAAATGATCATGTGACTCAATTTATGCGCAAGAGACAGCAAGCAGGAAATGACATGGGAACTAGAAGTTGGACACCAAACTTGCTGATGAAACACTAGTTCTATGGCACTGAACAGCTTTGATGTGACAAATGCCATTGTTGTGGTTGATGCCACCACCACCATGAACCACAACAAACCAGTAATGATTGAATGGAAATGAAACAGCCTTTAAGGACCCACTCTGAGAAGCTTAAAAATATGATGTAAGCATCTTATCACGATTGTATATCTTGATCAGAAATAAGAACTTTTCTTGCATAATTATAGAAGCTACATCTGATGCTAAAGTGATATTCAATTTCTTCACTCATTCCATGGTTTACTAATTCATACTTGACATTAATTAACAAGGCTGTGGATGTGTTCTGAGTGATAAGACAGAGCTCTGTCTTTAGTTAGACCTGGGTTTCAATGCCTGCTCTGACTGCTAAAAGGTGTGATGCCATGAGTAAATCCCATCACCTCCAAGCCTTCATCTACTCATAGGTAGGACATAAGGTTAACTCCTCCAAAGGACTTTACGAAGATTAAATGAAGTAATTTCCACAACCCTTTGCTGGCCACACTGAGGCACACAATGAGTTAATGTTACATAGCTGGGACTCTTTTGAAGCAACAATTAATTTCAGCATACACGAAATGTGAAATCATACAATGACCAAAAAGGTGATAGTACCATGTGAGCTAAATGGAAATATGAATTTAAATGGAGGCACATGAAATCCACTGCAGGTGCAAAGACATGCACTTGGAGACAATTGGAAGGGGGAAGGTAAAAGCCATATATAAATAAGTTCCAGGTATTTCCATCAAAAAGCATGAGCAAGGTACAGTCTACATCAAAGGTCTTTGGATTATCATGAAAATAGAAAGCAGATTTGAGAGAACTCAAGTTATCCTAAAATAAGGGGCTAAAATGGAGAAAAGAATATTTATTGATTTAGTAATGGCTTTACAGGTATTCAGACTTATCAGATTATCCTCTGCAGTTTCTGTCTGGAGGTGATTGTTCTGAAAGTTTATTACCTGGATTAATGCCTAATCTTCTTGGGGGTAAATGATATGTATGGATGTTGTGAGGTGAATGGGTGATAGGGGATAGGTACTCAAGTTGGTATGAGACCAGGCAAATGCCCTGGCATGTACAGCTCAGCAAGGATTTTGCTGGCTTCTGAGCAGACAGGAGCACCATACACCCTGGCAATGACTAATCTGAGAGGTATTGGTGAACTTCAGGCATTCCAAATTCTTGAATACATATGTCAGAGACGTTTGAATCAGAGTGACTCCATCTTGAATAAGGGCTGGGTAAAATGAGGCTGAGACCTTCTGGGCTGCATTCCCAGGAGGTTTGGCATTCTTAGTCACAAGATGAGATGGGAGGTCAGCACAAGATACAGGTCACAAAGACCTTGCTGATAAAAGGATGTGGTAAAAAAACAGTCAAAACCCACCATAACCAAGGTGTCAACTAGAGTGACATCTGGTCACCCTCACAGCTCATTATACGGTAATTATAAGAGACACTCCCACCAGCACCATGACAGTTTACAAATGCCATGGCAATGTCATGAAGTTACCCTAAATGGTCTAAAAAAGGGGAGGAACCCTCAGTTCCAGGAATTGCCACCCCTTTCCTGGAAATCTCATTAATAATCAACCACTTGTTTAGCAATCATAAAAATAGCTAACCAGCAACTCTCAGGGATGCTCTGCCTGTGGAGCAGTCATTCTTTATTTCTTTACTTCCCTCATAAATCTACTTTCACTTTTCACCTCCAATTCTTTCTTGAATGAGACCCAAGAACCCTCTCTTAGGGTCTGGATTATGACTCCTTTCTGGGAACATATCCATCTTCCTAGTGACAAGGGTGTACAGCAGAACACATAGGAAATTTGTTTAGAGAAGTGTAGCTTCTTTAAAAACAAACTGAACACCAATTCAATCAGAAGACACTTCATGTAGATATAAATAATTACTTTATAGCTATGTATATCTCAATTTGCCTGGGGCAATCCCAGTTTATTCATAGCACATAAGCAACTTTCAAACATATCCTGGATTGGATCATAAATTATATGGGCAACGGCTAGCAAGATTGTGTAGCACAGTTCTGGTTATAATAAAAAAGACCTTCATACTTTAAAAAGCAAACACGACCTTCTGATTTATTTAATGTCTAGAAGTGTCTTATAATGATTTTTTAAAAATTAATGTGGTTCAGTCTGGCTGCCAATATTTGATAGATATTAGCCATTACAGATTGGATCAGCTATAATTCTTACTGTGCATAAACAGTAGTATTAATACAATGTATAATGATATTAACAACATTAGAAATTGTAGTGTGACTGGGTATAATGGTTGCTGCTGAGAGCCTATGAAATTTCATCTACATGAGTCTATTAAACCTTTTTTAAAAGGTTATTTTTTGGCCAAGCACGGTGGCTCACACCTGTAATCCCAGCACTCTGGGAGGCCGAGGTGGGTGTATCACCTGAGGTCAGGAGTTCGAGACCAACCTGGCCAACATGGCGAAACCACGTCTCTATTAAAAATACAAAAATTAGCCAGGCGTGGCGGCGGGCACCTCTAATCCCAGCTACTGGGAGGCTGAGGCAGGAGAAACGCTTGAATCCAGGAGGCGAATGCTGCAGTGAGCCAAGATCATGCCACTGTACTCCAGCCTGGGCAGTGAGACTCCATCTCAAAAAAAAAAAAAAAAAATTATTTTTTTTATTGACAAGTAATTGTACAGATTATATACTTATGAGGTAAAGTGTGGTATTTTGAACCATGGAATTTTTAACTGTACAACAATCTTGCAAGGAAGAGATCACTGCCTTCTACATCTAAGGAAGGAGTCTCAGAAAATGCTTGCTGACTTTCTCGTGGCGGAGGGAGAGGAAACATGTTAGATTCCGTCTGTCTCAAGCTGCAATCTATGTCCTTTCCAATGCCAGCATTCCACTTCCATCACTGGCATACTCCATCTTTTTAATCCTCTCTTTTGAGTAACAGAAAATAGCATTTGTTACTCCATAAAAAAATAATAATCTAAAACAATATTTTTCCATTCACAAGGTAGGAAGATAACATTTATGACTTTTATTGGAAGAAAAATAAAGAATATTTCAACTTTTTGTTTAAAAATGTATCTACTTGTATGAAAAGCACTCACTGTAATGATCATTGCAGTGCCAGCTGCGTATTTTATTTGATCATCTTTTTAAATACCTGGATGCCAAAGGTTTAAAAACATTTTTTCAAGACTGATAATAGTAGTTTCCTGAAAGCAAAAGGTAAATGCCACCTAGCCATTTTCAAGAGGACAATAGTAAATGCAAGATCCATGATAAAGATCAACATAGTCACACTTTAAAGTCTCTATCGTCCTGTATAATCGGCAAACTTGGCACATTTCATTCCATCAAATGAAAGGGGGTCTGTAGTGTGCTTGGCTGTTCCACACTAGCTCATTGGAGGAATGTAAATAGACTGGCACAGAGATGCTAAATTGCTTCTTTTATTTCTTCCCCACCAATTTTACAGCTTTCTGTCACCTTACGACTTTTAAAAGCTCTCCATATTAAAAAGTAGACTTACAACTTTTCAGTGAGTTTTTTTCCCTCTAAAATAAGTGTGTATAATTTCCAGGCTAATTTGCAAGATGTGCAATTGATTCGGAAGGGACAAAACTCATAAGAAATGCTGGTATAGAGTTGCTTGATACAACTGACCTTTAGGAGGAAAAGGAGATCAATTTCTTTTGAAACTGAATCTTATCAGACACATCAATCCATCACGCATGTAACAGAATATTTTGTGACTCCAGCAAAGCAAGAATTTGCTCGGTGCCCACTGCTTCCTTCAGAAAAGGATGCCCAAGCTTTCTTCCGCGTGGCCGTGCTGTGGGCAGTGCACACACTGCTCCCTTTGAAGAGGGCCTGTGCAGTGCCCTCACACGTTCTTTCCTCCTTCCACCTCTTTGTCAGAATGGACCTTTTGTAAAACATCAAGAAGCACAATTTCCTGTTTCCAACACTAGTAGCCAAAGCAACTATCCAAAGCCTCTGAAAAATATTCAGTGAAGCATGCAATCATCGCTATGCAAAAGTTTAGAGACATTATTCCACCAAGATGTGGCTCACAGAAAACTACAAAAAATATAGGAAATAAAGCCAGTGATACAACAAAGCTTTTGACACTAAAAGGTTTTTTGGTGGTGTTTATTTTCTTTAATGCAAAAACCAACCTGGAATTTTGAGTTCTTTATCAATGTTTCAAAAGATAGAACTTTAGCAACACCTGTGAGTCACTTGAATTTCAAAGTAAGAAATGCATTTCTCTTAGGGTTTCTTATACCACCTCTAAGGGTTTCTTAGCAACTCACCACCTCCTAGGGTTTCTTACAGGTTAATCTTTTCACATAGGAATAAAAAGAAAAACCATTCAAAATGAAATAGGTCATCTGATTGAAAATAAAATATTCTCGGCCGGGCACAGTAGCTCATGCCTGTAATCCCAGCACTTTGGGAGGCCGAGGCGGGCGTATCACGAGCTCAAGAGATCAAGACCATGCTGGCCAACATGGTGAAACCCCATCTCTACTAAAAATACAAAAATTAGCTGGGCGAGGTGGCATGCACCTGTAGTCCCAGCTACTCAGGAGGCTGAGGCAGGAGAATTGCTTGAACTTGGGAGGCAGAGGTTGCAGTGAGCCATGATCAAACCACTGCACTCCAGCCTGGCGACAGAGTGAAACTCTGTCTCAAAATAAAAATAAAAAAGAAAGAAAGAAAGAAAATTCTTGGTAATATGTACCTATTTGAAGAAAACATTATCAGCCATATTTATTGCTTGACAGGCCTCCTTTAGTCCATTTTATTTTGCTATTTATTTATTTACCTATTTTTTTGAGACAAGTCTCGCTCAGTCACCCAGGCTAGAATGTAGTGGTGGGACCCTGGCTTGTTGCAACCTCGGCCTCCAGGGTTTCAGAGATTCTCCTGCCTCAGCTTCCTGAGTAGGTGGGATTACAGGCACCTGCCACCATGCCCGGTTAATTTTTATATTTTTAGTAGAGAGGGGGTTTCACCACTTTGGCCAGGCTGTTTTTGAACTCCTGACCTCAAGTGATCTGCTTGCCTGGGCCGCCCAAAGTGCTGGGATTATAGGCAAGAGCCACCGTGCCCGGCCTCCATTTTATTTGGTATTTTCTATTGTATCATAATCACACTGCAACCAATATACACATCTCTCTCATGGCTAGTTTGTTAAAATTTTTATTTTCTACACCACTTTAATGCATTTTTGCCTGAAAAACAAATGTTTTTACATAGGTCTAAGAATATTATTCACAAACTAGGCAACAGCGGAAAAGGCCATCTAAGAGCGTATTAAAATCTTACCCTGAAGAGGTATAATTTCCAATCTATAATTAGAAGAAAATCAATGAAACATCTAAACAAGGAGGAACTCAACTTGAATTTCCACATACTTAGCCTTTAACCGTAGATCATCAAATAGAACAAAAGTCAACTAGCAAGTAAGTTTCCTTTGGAATCATTTGGTTCCATGCAAATGCAATGGAACCAAAACAACAGATCTTTCAAAGTCTCAACATAATCAGTTAGAGAATTGGATAAAATCTTTTCCTCCACACGATATATTGATTTGTACAATTACACAACCAGAAAAGAAAGCTAAGATCTATGGCCCTTCCCAACTATGATATCACCAAATATGTGTTCATTATACAGGTCTATGAAGAAAACACACATTCATTTAACTCCAATGAAGAAACGTACTTTAAATAAAATTTCATTTCATCTTGATGATCTTAAAGTTTGCATTGGTTTGAGGAGGGATTCAGGTTCCATGAAATAAAATTATTTGATCTGAAACTGCAAGCTAAAACAATAATAATAAAACAATGAAATGGCTATGCTGCATGAAGGCAGTAAAAGGAATAAACATATCTGATTACATAAACACCATAAAGTGGAATTATCCAGGAATTGGAATAATAGGATTCAAATCCACGAGCCCCGTCAAAATAACAAGTGGACCTTTCAGGTTTCCTCCTGCTCAGTGATTTGCACGATGAAATCACTTACCTAGTATTCCCAGACGGTAGTTAATGGTGATCACAATGACGTTCCCGTAGCTGGCCAAAATACTGCCATCAATCATGTTGCCGGTGCCCTCCATGTAAGATCCCCCATGGATATAGACCATAACTGGCTTCTTACTGTTCTGATCATGAATATCTGGAAAAAAAGCCAAGTAAGAAAACACAATAAAGAATCACACTGACTCACCGATGCTAAATTAAGAATAAAGGAGATTCATTGATTTCCCTATTTTGACTTGAATTAAGCACATTTATTTTTATGGATGATATGACCCTTGATAAGAGTTTCTAAGGAAAATGGTCAATGCTGTTACATTGTCTATTTCTGGAAATGGTATTTTGAGAAGCATACGGACATTTGGCGCACTCTGCTCATGTAAGCATCTATATATATATATCTAAAGCACTACAAAAAAAAGGCTTTAAGTAAAGTACATATTTCCTAAATTTTGCTCAAACCCTAAAGTGTGATTTAAATTGAAGAAGCACATGGGACCCTTGACAACATAGATTTTGTTTTCTAATTAAGTATTAAATCAACTTCAAAATTATAATTAATTTTAACATAGTTGCATCCTAATTCACAGGTGAGTGTACAGATTCATCTTCAATGTAACAATAATGACAAGAAAACAAAATCAATAGTTAAAAATTATTAACAGAACAGAAACACAGGGAAAAAAAGAAAAGATGTCCAAGCAAATGTCTTTGTTCCAGTGATCGCAGTAATATCCTAACATATTTAAGAGACAAAAACAAAAGAGATGTAACCAAAAATGGCAAAAGAATCCAAATTATTTAAATGCTTTATATTTTCACAGGGTTTATAAACTCCCATTGTGACAGGCAACCGATGATTCCTCTTAGTAATTCACTTTATTATTTGAATTAACAATGATGTAAAAACAATGATCTGTGATGATAGAAAGTTGGAGACCATCTGTAGAGCCTGCTTTCTGAAAAGTCATGATGAAATAACCTGTTTATAACATTAACCTGTCATTAGGGCTGCATTTAATCTTTAGAAGACTGACTTCACCTATAAATATTTCTGGATACGGATAAGTGTGTGTGTGTGTGTGTGTGTGTGTGTGTGTGTGTGTGTGTGTGTGTG